>NC_092429.1:2124947-2354947 GCF_036169615.1 Heliangelus exortis
AGCCTACACAGGGATTTTGTTAGGGATTTGGCATCTCAAACAGGTTTTTCTTCCAGCAACGTTTCAATCCACCTTTCAGACTCGCAATTAAGGCAAACTGAACCAGAGATCCATTGGTGGAATTTGCATGGAAGTTAGCAGGGGGTTGGCAAGGCCCTGATAGCAGGTTTTAGGTATCAGCTTTATAGACTTGCATCGTTCTATCTAACATCTTGTATTTTCCACTCATTTTGCATGTAAAACTTTTATTGATAACAGCATGAGTTTAGCACGCCACTAAACTGGAGACTGTGCCCCAAGGACACAAAGTGATGTAAGGTACCCCAGTTAGTTCTAACAGTTTGGCTGCACTAAATCTTGATGGTGAATGTTTGGTTTAGCTCCCCCATAAACCTCGTCTGCTGGATTTATATATTTTGGCTCCTTTTATTTTGACTCTGGTGGCTGAATTTGCAATGGGCTTAAGTGAATGCAATCCCACTCCCACCAGCAGCAGCTCTGCAGCACAGTGGGTATTTCTCCTTGGATAAATACAGGGCCTCATCTGGCAAGATGCTGAGTGGACTGACTTGGTCGGGTTTCTGTGAGATCCAAGAGTGCTCAGCACCTCCAGGGAGAAATTCCAGAGGCTGAACCTCCTCCCCACAGCCTGTCTCTGGTCATTTTCTATAGCCCTTTGTCCCCAAATCAGAGCACACAATGCATTTGCTTATCGCCTGTTGAGTCGCACACACAAAAGCTAAAATATTGATTTTCCTGGCTCTTATAAAAGCACACCTCTATCTGCAGCAAGAATTGTGGAAATTATGAGGATGAGGGAGGGGTTTTTTCTCCTCTGTAGCTCTGTGAAATTTAGCTTTCACTCACACGGGTGTGGGGTTTTTAAATAGAGCAGTATTTCAATAACGGCTTCAGTGGGATTTTTTAATTCTTTGGCTTTTTTTTTTTTTTTTAAAATCCCTTTCAATTCCAGTGAAAATGTCTCTGATCTGATAAAGGAGATGAAGTCACCGCGTAGGCTTACTATTTTATTTCCATAAGGTTTGAAAGTTTTGTTCCCTGCAGTGTTTTGGAGCCCAGGAGTATTCATCTGTTTTGTAAAAGGAAAGTTCTACGGAGCAACATTTGGTCACTGTTGTCTGAATTTCATTATTCCCTTCTCCAGACTAGCAGAGGGGAAAAGTGCAAGTTAGCTGGGTCACAGTCTGAAATGTGAGAGCAGTCAACTTTTTCTGAAGTTTATGGGAATGAAAGGAAATTTAATACTGTTCAAAAGAGAGATTTAAAGTTGCATCATGTGAAAACAATCGGAGAAGTTTAATCCCGAGGTCTCGGGTTATTTGGTAACTTACATGACCATTTGTCAGCCTGCAAAAGATGAAGTTGGCTTCCCCTCTGTTAACAGTTGGCCTCTGTTTTGGAGTGGCAGCACAATGCCAAAGGAACAAACACGAGTTATAGTGGGTTTATAGACCACTACTAGTTCTATTCTTCTTTATCCTTTCAGCTCATGACATGTCTGCTTGTCTCCTCTGGGTTGCCAGTGCAGATCTCCCACCGATCTCAGCAACACGTGCTGACAAGCCTTTCATGCAGAAGAGACTACAGAGCTTGACAGCTTCTTAGCCTTTTAAAATGCTGAATACATATCCATAATTTAACCTTTACCTCTCAGGCTGCTGCAGGACTCATAGATTTCATTGTATGTGGGATAAAAGCGACGGGACCCTGGGATGTAACTGAATACTCACCATTTTGCAATGTTTCGAGTGTGTCATTTATGCTAAAAGATGTTGATTAAAACATTCTTTACGTTTGGATTCGTTTCTATGGAGTCAATTAAACTGAAAAATCTACAGAGCTTTAAATGCATAAAAATCAGAGGTGTTTTCCAGAGTGTTCCATCACAAATTCCATCAGATAATGCTTACCAAAGGCTCTTCCTGTTAAGAAAATTCTCTCCAAACGCAGCCTACGCCTCCCTTGTCATCTTCTCCTGCCACCAGTACATCCTCTGGGGCTTTGGCATCTCCCTCAGTGCCTTCTGTGTTTGGCCATCACTCAGGGTCTCCCTTCAGAGATTTAAAATAATGCTAACCATCATTAAGGGAAAAAAGGAACAGTCTTCAAATAAAGACAACTTGCTTTCGAGAGACATTTCCTATATTTTTACATATTTTTTTTCAGGGAGCTGGGTCACATAACAAGACTCACTGTTAAGAGGACCTGCAGACTCACCTGGTAGTACTGTTATTCCTCAGACACCACTGCTGGAGCTCCACAGAGGGGATTTGAGTCAATGCTGAAAGGACAGACCAGAGGGGGGTTTGCAGGTGTTGGAGTTAAACACTGAGCTTGATGCCTTGTGTTCCCACACAGCACCATAAAAGAGAAAAGAAATTGGGAAGTGGAGGGGGGAAGTCATGATGGCAAATTGGAAAACTGTGAAGACTGAAGAGGAGGGAAAGCTGGAAGCAAAGAAGTGGAAAAAAAAAAAAAAATCAAAGAAGAAACTCCAAAAGTTAAGCTGGAAGAAAGATGCAGTGTGCAAACACTGAGCTCCAAAACCATTTGCAGGATTTAGTGCCCAGTGAGAGGAATCTGCAGCACTTCCCTGGATCTAAAAATCAATCCCTATGAAACAGCCAGTGGCTCTGCTGCTGAGCATCAGCCCACTTGGTAATGGCAGAAGAAATTAGCAGCATTATTTATACAGGAGCTGCACAACAAGTTGAACACACAGGCACGGGGGCATTCAGCTACTTAGTGGGTTTTCAAGGCCTGGAAATAAAATTGAAAAATGCAGCTCAGCTGCTTTTTATAAGACATTTACAATAATCAGCTCAAAGTAGAACATACAATAGCTGCTTAAAAACTGACTTTGATTCCCTCTGTGATAGAGAGCTTAGCAGTACACCCTGGGTATTTGAAACCACTAATGTCTACTTTAGGTTTTGCTGCTGTTTAATTTAGGTGGGTCTATTCCATCTCTTTTTTTTTTCTTTCTTTCTTATTTTCTTTTTTTTTTTTTTTTGTGAAAGCAGAAAAATAAAATGTCTCACATCTCACATCACTGGTGCTGCCAGAAATGATACCACCAGTAAATGCTTGAAATGCTGCCAGAAGCTCTACTGTCCCACCTGCTACTGATAGCAAGATACTAATTAACAGCCCTGGACATTTTTTTGCTTGCCATTTTGCTTGGCAAGACAGTAAAAAAATAAATTGCTTCAATTTATATTAAACATTTGCTCAATCAAAATGAAACACATAAACCCAAGGATGGCTTATACTGACAATACAGAAGCAGGAAGAATGGGTGTTGGGTTTTTTTTTTTTTTTTTTTGGTTGTTTCAAAAATTTCCCTGGTTTTCTCTAATCCAACCAATTTGATGAAGGAAATAATTCTCTGCAGCATCTCATTCCCTCTGCCAAGGCAGCCCTGGCCATTTTCTGCTGTTTCTTTCTGTGTCATGATGCTAATGAGCAACATCAGAATTTTTTTTCAGTCAAGACACAAACAGCACAAGAAAGGATACCCAGTAGTTTTGTGCCCTTCAGGTCACCTCAAAAATCTCCCCCCAGCATTCATCCTGACTCCAATCTACTCAAGAATTGCTGCATCCCTTTTCACACATGTGAGCACCAAATTCCAGAGTCTGGAGGTCTGGGATCATGGAAAAGCAACTTGACATTATGTCTGTGGCCAGAGAGAGGATGAACCAGAGCTCTGCCACGAGCCAGACCCCAAAGGCCACCAGCAGAAGCCCATGGAAAAGAACCTCACTCCTTTCTTTTGATCAAAGTGGTTTCACTGGCAGGAAGGATGATGCTACTGAGTCCCTCATGGAACATTTTGGGTGTAGAGCCCTGCATGGATTCCCTGATGTCTGGGAAGTGCTGAGCTCCCAGCCCTCATTTTCCCTCTGGTCCCACCAGGCTTTCTCTCTCTCTGCCAATCTGCAGCATTGAACCAACAGCATTTAAAAACATTTTAAAAAACATTTTAAAACCTTTAAAAACCTCTTGATGAGCTCTACAACTTAAAGTATGACAACAGCTATTCCTGAAGAGACCCACAGAGGTGGGGTGAGCTCTTTAGGAAGCCAGGCTGGGAGATTCCCCCCAGCAGTGTGCAGGCAGCTCACCAGGCTTTGCCCATCAAGAAGTTCAAGTTGGGCAAAAAATTTCCTTTGATTGCAGGAATCTCTGGGAAGAGGGTTGGAGTTTGAACACTGAAATCCAGAATGTTTTGAGAATGTTTAACAGAATGTTTTTAATTTTTAATAAGCCTGGCTAGTTGGATAAACCACCCAGGCTGCATGCTGCCCTCCTGCCCTGGGAAATCTGTCCTGAAGGGGTCTAAACTTCACAAGTTTTCTACTTCCCATATCACCTAGGCCTTAAACTTCCACAAAAGCAACAATTTTATCAGGAGGACACTACTCAAAGCCAAAAACCAGCAAGCATGGGGGACACTGGCCTCCCAAAACTGGCAGGAGCTCCTGTGCTCCTGACAAAGCACCTAACTGGGTTGTATCCATTTTAGCATCTAATAAGCACCCAGGAAGCTATATAAAATAACACTTATTTTAAAAACCCCTTTTTTTTTTTTTTTCTTCTTTGTCATCATAGTGGATGGACTCAATTAAAATTTCTTATAAGGGAGAAACACCTCTAACATGTTGCTGAGCCAAATAAAGCCCTGGGATTGTTTGTTTTATTTTCTTTTCTTTTTCAAATCCCATTCTTTCATTTCATGCCACGGGTTGTAAGAGCTGAGCATCTGATTACTGCCATCATAAAATTTCTTCTTTGAGGCTGACTCTAATTACAGAGTTATTTTAATGCTTTTATCTTTGGGCTACACGGGACAGAGCAGAGTCTCTGGCTCCTGTTTCATGCAGTTCTGCATGGTGAGAAGGGAAAAAGAGAAAACTTTTTCTCTCCTTCTTTTTCTGGACAAGGCTGCAACCCAAACCAGGCTGCAGCAGAACCAGGAGGGAGCAACACCAGTGACCTGAGCAGCAAAATGCTTATAGAAGCCTTTTGGTTGGAAAAGACCTTTAAGGTTGAGTCCAAGCACCAACCCAACACTGTCAAGGCCACCACTAAACCATGTCCCTCAGTGTCACATCCACACAGCTCTTCAGTTCCTCCAGGGAACATCCCATCTATCCTTAGAGACATGGCTGCCTTGAAACATATCTCCAGCTCAGAAAAACCTCTCTCTTGGGCAGGATCTTTGCAGGTTGGTGACCCCAGAGGAGAACACAAAGCTCCACGTGCTGCTCCCTCTTTTCAGTGCATCCCCACCCAAGGGATGCTCTAACCAGGGCAGGGCTTTGTCTTCTCCTCAGCAAACCACCTCCCAGCACCCTTCAGAGATGAAGCTGTTTCTCATTTCCATAGCAGCTGTCTCCAGCACTTTAAGCTGCATTTATCACCCCTATTCTGCATCTCCAGACCCTGCCCCACCTTGTTCCTGGCTCCTACCAGCAGCCCCAGCCTCAGTGCTGACAGGAGCTGCTGCTGGAGCCATCCTTCAATGCTCAGCATGGCTGAAGGTCTCCCAGCCTCACCATGGGAGGTCAGCAGCATCGTGAAGGGACACACATGCCTGGGAAATTTGTGCCAGAAACAACACAAGAACTCGGCTTGTGAACTTCCTAAACTCCTCCACTTCCCTCCAGCTCCCCCCTGTCTCCCAGGAGCAGTGGATAAACACAGAGTCAAATGATTCAAAGCTTCACACACTCACTTGCTGGGACACAGGACTTTCTTTGCCTGTTTATTTCCCCTTTTTTTATTCCCTTGCCTTTTTTTTTTCTTTTTTTTTTCTCTTATTTTTTTTTTTTCTTTTTTTTAATACCTTCCTTTTCACCGAGACCTGAAAGAGGGGAGGAATGACCCTGAAATAAAGCCAAACACCTCTAAGGTGTATCCCATCCCTGATACTTCTAGGGATGGAATGAAATGTCCAAATTATGGCAAATTAAATGTGCTATGGACAGGATTTCTTTGGCAGCTTTGGCCTTGCTGTAGTTTTGCTGCTGTGTCCAGGAGGTGGTGGGACAGCAGGAGATGTTACCAGTGCTCCTTCCCTGCAAGCAGAAGGCTGTTGTGTGGAGGTTCCTTTACCAATTTGATGCAAACTGCAGCCTGTGCCATTGGAAATGGGAAGATGGATATTTAATAACAACTTCAGATGCTGTACAAATCCATCTGAATGGCTGTGGCTTTGGCTTCTCTCACATGCTGTCACACAAGCCAAGGGATTTCAGATTTGGACTGTTGTTCCTTGCTAAAGATTCCTCTTTCTAATTAAAATGTAATTTGTTGCCTGTAATCAAGCTCTACATGAGTATATCTGAGTGCTCAGCCACTGAGGAAAAGCAGTTTCCAGAATTTCAGGGGGGGTTCTGTGAGCAGCAGGTTCTGTGCTGGCACAGAAAGCCATTTCCCCTAATGGGGGAATGGGGCTGTTATCTCCATTACTGCTGGTTTGTAATCCCAGCCTGGGAAAACAAAGGCAGGAAACCCAAATCCATCACTGTTCTGAAGCTTTTATACCTTCCAGTCTCCTTCCACCCCACCACCAGCCCAGTGCCAGCCTCTGATCCCATCATGTTCTTCCCATGCTCCCCCAACCCTGCTCCTGCTTCTCACTGCACCCAGCTCAAGGTTTTTGGGAGCTTCCAGGAGTCTCCCAAAGATGAAGAGAACAAGGGAATACTAAAGGAAGGGATGAGAAGGTGTTCTGATTGCAGAGCCAGTGCAGAGACACCAGGATGTGCTGGTGGTCCCACAAGTCTGGAGAGGAGGTGAAAATATTGAGGGGGGAATAAAAAAAAAGGAAAATCCTTTCTTTGAGTTGATAATTGGCTCATTTCATTTGCAGCCACTTTCTTCTCCTGAGTCAGGGCAAAGCTGGCAGTGATGTGATGGGAACTGCTGAGGAACAGGGGCACTTCACAGCAAACCTGAGGGAACAGATTTATTTTTTTTCCACTGCTGATTGGAAACATTGCCCCAAAGTCTGCTGAAGATCTGGGGATCAGACATTGGGTTTATCCCATGGAAACACTCCCCACAAAAGCCAGCACTGGGCAGAGTTTTTCTGAATTGTTTTAACCAGTCTTCAAAGTGATCTCTGCTTTGCCAGGCTGGGTTTCAGCTTCATGGCAATACTGAGGCTGGGGACACCAAGTTTAGGGAGCAGCTTGGAAGACTCTGGACTCACTAAAAGACTTGAAATAAGCAGTGATTTGGGATTGTGAATTAACACCTGGGTTAGAGATGAAATCACACAGAAGTGAGGGGTAGCAAGGTCCATTGGAGGCTGCCCCAAGACTCTTTCCCAATGCTGCCATCTAGAGAGGATCAGCCCTTCTTCCATGGGTGGAGCATGAGCAGATCACAGAAAAAAACAGGAATTCAGAGCTTTTCTGCCTCTAGCACAAAGGTTCTCAGGGGTCTGTGCTCACTGCCACCAGCTACTAAAGCCCTCACCCCCTGTACTGCTGCTTCTTTTTGGCAATAGGACCTCTGCAAGACCCACCAGACTGGGACATGGAATCACTGAGAGGCAGTTGGGTGGCTGGGCTGATTTTTCCTCCATGTAGGGCTGTGCTTGGTCGTGTCTGTGAGCTCTGGTGATGGATTTTCATTTTTGTGCCATGGAAACTGCACAGAGAAATCAGATATTGCATTACGTAAACTGGGGGTAAAAGATGAAAACTCGTAGGAGCAGTGAGACATCTGGATCTAATTGGGCTCCTCTGGGGACAAGGAGTCTACAGCTTCAGTCTGAAGAGAAGCAAAGAGCAGGAGTCATTTTTCATGCAAATACCCAGCAGCACCCAGGGGCTGAGCCTCTGCAAACCTCCCCTCCACCACCACATCTTTGGTAAAAGTAGCCTGGGAAGTGCTGCCTGCCCTGCCTGCCTGTCCCTGCTCTTGCCTTGGTTAGCCCACTTCCATACAGTCCAGAGGAAAAAGGGAGTTTCCTGAGAAAATTATAATTAAATCCTAGAATGTCAGGTTGGAAGGGGCCTCAAGGATCATCTGGTCCAACCCTTCTCATATTATTATTGATGTGAGATGTCTCAGCACCCGTCGAGCTCAGACTTCAAACTTTCCAAAGTGGGGGAATCCACTACTTCCTCTGGAGACCATTCCAAGGTCTGACTGTCCTCAGGAGGAAAATTTTCCTCGTGTTCAATCCAAATCTCCCCAGGAGCAACTTGTGCCCATTGCCCCTTGTCTTGTCCATGGGACTCCTTGTCAACAGGGACTCTGCAGCTGCTTTGTAGCCCCCTTTAAGCACAGGAACATGGTAATAAGGTCTCCCCTAAGCCTTCTCTTCTCAAGGCTGAACAATCCCAGTTTTCTCTGGACTCTTTTCATATGGCAGGTACTCCAGACCTCTGAAATGATGACTACCTGAACCCTGCACAGGCAGAAATTATCACAGGATGGAGAAGGGGGAAGAGTTTGGGCTTGGCTTGGAGGTGCAGTGGAAAGGAAAAGTTGGAGGAACTGCAGCTGAAATAAAGCCCTGCAAGTGCAGGATGGTTTCCACCTCGTTCAGAAGATCCAGGAGCCCCAGAAGAGGTACAAGTGCTGCCATCATCCACCATCACAGGCAAGAGAGCAGTTTGTGACACACAGAGTTTGACTGAAAAGCGCCCTTGGTTCCAGTAGAAGCAACTCAGGACTGACCTGCTTTTAAAAAGAGGCCAAGCAGAAACTGTGGGGTCACTTGTTCAAGCAATGCTTAAAAGGCAAATTAGAGCAGCCAAATTGTTTTTTCCCCCTCACTAATCCCAGCTTTCTGCTTTAGTGCTTTCAGCTGGGGGTGAGGAACCCGCCGAGACCCAACCCTGCCAAGCAGAGCACACGACCAGGGCACACAAACACAGCTCAGGCACCAACTTTCCTCAGGTCAGCAGCCTAAAACCAAAGTAGATCAGTTTCCTGAGCAGCTCTTTGGGTGCTAACACCACTGGCAAAATGTATTCTGTTTGCAGTTCTGGGTTGTTTTTATCAGGAAATCTGAGAGAAGCTCTCTGGTACAACTGTAAATTCTTCTTTTGTCTCCCAGCACGTTTTCTAATCACCAATTTACATCTCTGGTGAGCTTGTTATGAACTGACTGAGAGATCAAATGTTTCCATGCCATATGTGTCCTTACAGAAGAAGCTGTCAAGTAGATTTAGCTCTGGTCTTTTAAGTGCTGAGAAGAAAGGAGACTCCCCAGATTAATTTGGAAGCTTTCTTGCTGACTGCATCTGCCCTTTCCTGGCTGGGCAGCTCCTGCTTCCAGACCCATTCGTTTGACTCAAGTCACAGGAGCATCCATGCTAACCATGCCTGACAAGGGGATGGAAACAGAGTCCTTCATTAAAGCCCCAAATACCCCACACTTTTTTTTTTTTTTTTCCATTAAAACCATTACAAACTCCTCTGCAGATTTTAAGAGAAGTGGGAGCTGGCTGGGTGCTGCAGAGCAGCAGCAAAAAATCATAGAAGAAGAGAATCAAAGAGAAGGTGTTTCTATCACAGCCCAGTGCTATGTGCTCTCAGGGAACAAGGGCTTCAGTTAAAGGATTGAAATCCATATTTGCCAGTAAAAATGTTGGCCAAAAATAAAATCAGAAAGGAGGTCTCACAGGAGGGATTTGCTTGATGAGGCCCCTGCTCACCCACCTGAGCTGGTCCAGGGAAAGGAGCAGGGATCTGCCCGTGGTGGTGAAAAGCAGCTGGGTTTGGTCCCTGTGTCTCTGATGCTTCTCTGGCAGGAGCTGGGCTGAAGAAACCCAGGGGACAGCACAAGAGGAGGACGTTGTTGCCACCTAGAGAAAAGCTGGAAACAAAGACTGGCAAGGGAGAGGCTCCAGGTTGCACTGCTGACCTCCAGCTCCAGCCACATGTCTTTTTTTGACAGAGATGGAAGTTGACATGCCTGGATGGCACAATTCCACTTTGATGTACCCTTTGCTTCCATGAAGACATAAGTGAGGGATACAAGCTGGATTGTATTTAACTTCCATTTGCCAGATTTGATTTAAGGCTTTTTTTTTTTTCCCCCCCCGATAATTTTGGATTTCTTTCATTGTATTTTATCAAGTGCCATGGCACAACTTGCTCTGGGTGAATCTTTTGCCAGCACCTGCCTGCTGCCTTCTGCACCTGCCCTTCCTCCCAGGAGGTTTTCCCTCCACTCTGCAGATTGTGAGCAGGAGGAATCAGCAGCCCCACAGCAGCAAGAGATGCAGGAGCAAGAGCCAGGGGAGCCCAGCAGCACAGGCAGAGCTCTGCACCAGCACACCCCCATTTCAGTGGCAGCTGGTGGGCTCTCAGCACTTTCCACACACAGACCAACCTTCAGCTTCTGGTATTTCTGAAGATTCCAACCACCAAAGCTCCTCTCTCCCACTGGAGAAACTCTGGTCCATCTCTACGTGTGTGGGTTCACAGAATGGGAGGTGTTGGAAGGGGCCATCTGAAGATCATCTGGTCCAAACCCCCTGAGATAGAGCAGGATCACCTGGAGTTGATCACCCTGTTTGGGTTTGGTTTTTCTTTTTTAAGTGGAAAAAACCCAAATGCCACCAGTGCTGCTATTCTTCACTGTGAGAAGGAATCCTTGAACAAGCATCACTTCCTCAGGCAACACAGCCTTTATTCAGATTATCTTCTGGAATTCTTCAGCATTGCTGACCTCAAACCATCCACAACCCAGCCATGGCTGGTCCAAAACCAGAGCACAGTGGGGCAGGGCTGCAGTGAAATCACCACAGCTGTGGCTTTCCCCCAGGACCATTTGTCTGTGCATCCCTGCAGGCACAGTTGGGGACAGGAGCTCTGTGCCACCAAGGATGAGCAGCAGCAGGCTGTGAGGTTTTTTGGGTTTTCATTCACTCCACACCAAAGCAGCTCAGCCAGCAGAACTCTCAGTGCAGCATCCTGGTGGATGTTTCACATGGGATGTTTCACATTCCTGGTCCTTCAGGCCTGCCCAGGGACTGGGAGGGAATTTCAGCTGCATGAGCCCAGGCAGGGCAAGGTGAGAGAGTTAGTGCAGCTGTCACAGGGATCTGGGTGACAAAGGGAAGCAAACCCAAAGGGGAAGGGCACCTTAACTCATGGCCATCAACCCAACTGCTTTTATGTACCTGCTTAAGCCACGACAGCCTGGAGGAGGGAACAAAGCAGAGGTTATGGATTTACCTGCAGTTGTTTTCCAGAGTCCCCCCTGCTGCTGGAAGGTGTCACCTCCATGGATGAGGGGCACTAAATCAGTGACATGAGCTGAGTCCAATCCTCTTCAGAGCCAAATCAGGCAGTTGAGCCAGGAGCAGGAACACAGCTCAGCTCCAAAGGGATGGCTTCCAAGAAAAGGGCAGGAAGGTGCAGCTGCAGGGCTTTAACGTCAAACAGCTACAACTGTTTCTGAAGTGACATCCTCTGTGCCCTTGGATAAGATTTTGCACATTAATGCCTGCAAATCTGATTATTCCAAGGATCTTACTATGCAAATTCAACCAAGTGAGCTCATCATAACAATCTTTTCTTCTTCAAAAGGGAGCCTCTCATGATGTAAGACAATAAAAGAGCACTGAGCAGTAATTGTAGCTCGTATCACTTTAATATCCTGCAATGCTTACTGCTCGTTTCTGGGTGGAGGGTTTGTTGTGGTTCTTTTTTCTTATACAGCCAGCAAAGGGATGTCAATTTACATAATTTGGCTTTGAAAGGGGAAAATCCACATAAGCAAAACACAGCCTTAACCCACAGGCACTGCTTATTCAGAGGCATCACATTTAAACAGAGTAAATATTAACAAGGATCGAGTATTTACGCTTCTTTTCTGGACAAGTTTGAGATAGAAAAAAATAAACCAAACCAACAAACCTTTGCTATTGGTGAATTTCACTTTGTTATTTCTAGAGCCTTTTGTCTAAGAAAAAAAAAAAAAAAAGAGGAAAAAAAGCACATGTGGCTCAACCAAAAAAAGGCACCACATACAAATTGCCAGCGGTGCCGCGCGACGCAGAGAAGCAGCACAGCAAGGTGCACGCAGAGTGTTGCCAGGGGCTGGGTTTTATTGTCTATCCTTAGCAGTTCAGCAGTGTTCTTAAGCAGAGAAATTAAATTAACATTCTTCTTTTCGTGAGAGGTTTGCCAATAAAAAGGGGAGAAGGGGCTGAGTCCCTTCACCCGGGGTGCACTCCGGGGCGGTGTGGCTGACCCAAACCTTTATGTTATGACAGTGGGACCGGTGCGGCCGGTTCGTTCGTGGAGCTGGGAGAGTTTGAGGGCGATGGAAATGAGAGGAGCCAACATCACCTGCAGAAAGCAAAGAGTGTGGGGCACTCAGCAATGTGGGGAGCACTCAGAAATGTGGGGCACTCAGCAGAATGGGGCACTCAGCAGAATGGGGCAGAGCCTTTTCTCTAAGGATGTGCCCCACACATCCGCAGCTTGCCTGCCGGGAGCTTGGTGTCAAGCCAGGACACCCAAAACTCTCTGCTGCTGATCAAGGGGTTGTTTCAGGTTCTGAGCAGGAGCTGAGGGATCAGCCAGAGGAAGGACAACAAAACCACGTGCAGGTGGGGAGAGAAAACCTGAGCACAGCTCTGGTGTTGCTGTCAACTTTGTTGTGCCCTACTCCAAACTCCGCAGCACCAACAGCACGGAATAGACACGTGGTAAGTTGAGTTTGAGTCTCTTGGAATGGGGGTTTGTGGGGTTTTTTAGTCTTTTTGTCAATATTGGCTTAGTAAATTATGCAAGAAAAAGCTCAAGGAGTGTTTGGGGGGAATGTAAAGTGAGGATTCTTTTCCTCCTGAGCCTACAAGAGAGGTAATGATGCTGTAAAAGAATGTGTATTATACTTAGTACAGAACAGGTCAGTGTCATTTTACACACAGCTGCATCCTTTTACCCCCACTTATTTCTTCTGAAGAAATCATTTCCCAAATTGGTTATAGGAATGAGCTCATTTTTCTCCTAGTGATGCAACATTTCAACTAGAAGATCAGGTCAGGACTGAAGCAATGTCCTCCCACACCTGCAGGAGGTGTGATGGAGGTGTAACACAAACAGTAACACAAACAAACAGTAGAACTGAGATGCCACTGCAGGAGCAGCTAGGAGGGAGTCTAGGAAATAACTCCTGTTCCACACAGAGCTTTTTTCTAATAAATACTTGGATTTAAAGATACCAAAGCCCTCGCTTCCGAAATACCTCGCTTCCAAAACACCCCACACCTCTTCTTGGCTCTGAGCAAAGCAGGGCTAAGCTCATTTAGGCTTTTAAGGAGGGCTGGAGAGCCAGCAGGTGCCATGACACAGCTGCAACACTTACCTGGGGGTCTTCATGTATCTTCTGAGCATCTTTCTCATAGCTGTCAATGTAGAGCCTCACGGTTGCTCCAGCGCTGCCGGTCCCACTGAGCCTGAAGATGATGCGGGAGCCATCAGAGAAGATGAGCCTCAAGCCCTGGGAAGAGAGAAGGGGAGGAGAACCCCTGAGCTAGGCACCTACCTCTTGGTACCCCAAGGTTTTTTTCACAAGACCCAGAGTGACCTGCAGAATCCCAGAGCAGGTCCAATCTCCTCTGTTAGGCTCTCCTCGCACCCAGAGGAGCAATTGTGCCTCCTAACCCAGGCTGGAGAACTTTCTAGAGCTCCTGACCACAAAGTGTTGCTGCTGCAAGGTGCCTCACCCCAGTGCTTCCTTGGAGAGAAAAGCCAAGGTTGGATTCTCTGCCAGACACAGCACTTCCAACCCACCACTCTTCCAAAAAAACAGGATGCAAAGAAACTGCTCCTGTCATCCCACAGGCAAGGCAACCATTCCTGCAGGATTCCTCCCTTATTTCCTCTCATTTATGATGCTTCCACATGCTGCTGTCAAACCAGCCCACCCACAGGTTATTTTTATTCAATAATCTCTGGTGACAGGTTACTCATCACACAGGTATTTAATACCCCTGTGCCTCCAGGAGCCTGGAACTCAATCCTCTGTGACAGCCATGTGGCACTGCACCTGCCCTCCTGGGGACAAGCACAGGACAAGTCCATCACCTCAGGGACAGAGGTGGACCTAGGGAGGACTTGCTTGCAGCAACTTGGGGGTTGTGAGCTAGAAATGAGATAACACCTGAAGGGGAGGGTTTGTGCCTTGTGCTTCAGTAGGGTTTCAACCCTTCCCTTCAGCACAAAACCTTTTTGAGCCCCTGACCCATCACCCTGAAGATCCCCTTCATCACTCCTTCCCTTGTTAGACTTTCAAGCAGAGAGGATAGTGACAGGGCAAGGGGTAATTGTTTTAAACTGAAAGAGGGGAGGTTTAGGTTAGATATTAGGAAAAAATTCTTCACCATGAGGATAGTAAGACACTGGAATAGATTGCCCAGGGAGGTTGTTGATTCCACATCCCTGGAAGTGTTTAAGGCCATGTTGGATGAGGCCTTGTGCACCCTGGGCTGGTGGGAGGTGTCCCTGCCCATGCAGGGGGTTGGATCTTAATGATTTTTAAGCCCCCTTCCAACCCAAACCATTCTGATTCTATGACAAAGGTTAAGCCCCAAATCCACAGTGCAGCACCCCTGTGAGGTCATGTTCAAACCATTCTATGATCCTATAACAAAGGTTAAGCCTGAAATCCACAGTGCAGCACCCCTCTGAGGTCACAATCAGCCCAGGGCCAGGCCGTGCTCACCTGGTTTCTTGAGACACTTCCATCCACAGGATCATTGTACTCAAAGTTATCTGCCTTCTCAACTGTGTAGACCTTGTCACCAGAGGACAACTGCTTCCCCACAAAGGAACGGTCAAACATCACAGCCTCCAAATCCTTCATCATTTTGTTAGCAGCATCTGCATCCACCTCTTCATAGTCATATCTGCAACCAGGCACCATAAAACAAAGATTAAGAAGGGGAGGCTGTGATGAGCAGCAGTGCTTTGAGATGCACATGTTTAACCATTCTGCTCTGCCCCATTTATCTTATCCTCCAACCTTGCTGGAGGAATCACAGAACCCCAGACTGGTTTGGGTTGGGAAGGATTTTAAAGGTCCTCCAGTTCTAACCCCTTGCCATGGGCAGGGACACCTCCCACCAGCCCAGGGTGCTCCAAGCCCCATCCAACCTTTAACACTGCCAGGGATGGGGCAGCCACAGCTCCTGGGGGCAACCTGGGCACCCAGGGGCTCAGCACCTCCTGAAGAAGAATTTTCATGAGGAATTTCTTCCTAATGTCCAACCTAAATCTCCCTCCTTCCAGTTTAAAGCCATTACCTCTTGTCCTATCAGTCCCTTGTAAAAAGTCCCTCCCCAGCTTTCCTGTGGTCCCTTCAGGGAATGAAAAGTGCTCCAAGGTCTTCCCAAAGCCTTCTCTTCTCCAGCCTGAACAACCCCAACCCTCTCAGCCTGACTCCAGAGCAGAGCTGCTCAAGCCCTCTGAGCATCTTCATGGCCTCCTATGGTCTTTTGCAAGCTCTTTCTCCCAGATACCAGGCACTGAAAGGCTGTACAAGACCCTTTGTTTTATTTAGAAGAGGATTGTTCCAAAGCTTTTGAGAGGAGGAGACCACCAGAGGCCAGCCCAGCCTTGCCCTGGGAGCAGCCTGGACCACCCTCACAGCAATAAATTTCTTCCCAATGCCTAACCTAAAGCTCCTCTTTTCCAGTCAAAACCCATTCCCTCTTGTCCCATCACTCCATGCCTTTATTAAAAAACTCTCCCTAAAGAGGGGAAAGAAAAGACAGGAGGGTCTGTGCAGTACCACAGCAACCCAAGTCCCTGGGATAGACCCAAGCCCATGGGATACCCCGCCACGGCTCACAGCCATTCGGCGTCAGGAGAGATGAAAGCACAAGCAGGGCTGTCACAGCAGGCATATCACAGGCAGAGGGACAGACTCCCACAGCACTGACAGCAAAGAATTTATTCAAATTCTGCTGATAGGATCTCGACAGGTTCCTCACGATAAGAAATTTTGCCTCCTGCATGTCCCCACGGTGTGACTGCAGCCCTGATAAGATCCCAGTGCCAGCTTTCATCTCCTGAGCCCAGGTAAGGGAGGCAGCAGAGAGAGGCTGAAGCACAACACATCAAGCTCCCAGACTTCATCCTCCCATTGCCAGAGAGATCTGCAGGGTGGTTATTTGCCTGGATGGATGGATGGATGGATGGAGCAGGCACAGGCTTGCTACCCTGCCTCTGCTGTGCAGACATACCTCTGGTGCTACAAGACTGCTTTTTCATTCTAGATTTTTTGGCATTTTTTCCACAGGTTTAAATGGCTCAGATGTGTGTTGGCTTCATGATGGGAAGGGAAAAAAAAAGGAGAAAGGGGAACAAAAAAAAAAAAAAAAAAGGGAAAAAAAAATAAAGGGGGGGAAAGGAAAATGCAAATTCTTTCATTTGGCAATTTGAGACAGAATTTTCATTTAGGTCTTTTCCAAGCTGAAAGATTTCTGCCTCATCCTTTCACTTCTGACAGTGTTCCCACCTCTGCTTATGTGCAGATTGCTTCTCACTCATCTTTTTTCATCTTTGATGTCTACTGGAGTTTAAACTGGAGCATTTTGGGACTGGACAGAAACTCAACCCAGCAAATAATGGCTGAGGAACTGGGAATCCATTGCTGAAGGTGTTAACAAATAACCTTGTGATTTGTGGTCTCAAGAAACATACTGTTCGATGGAAAAAAAGGAGTGTTGGAAGGAAAAAAATCTCCATTAAAAGAAAATAGATACCTTGCATGTATAAAACATGCAGCCTTTGCAGACCTTGACACTTCCCAGGTTGATGTTGAGAGTAACAAACCCTAAACTGGACACCATGAAAGTTTTGGGTGAATACCAGGGTTTTCTTTAACCCAGCTGTGTTCCACTTTGCACCAAAAATGCTCAGGGAGTCTGAAATTGCTGCAGCAGCAGGGAAACAGCAGCATGAGGAAGCAGCACCCTGGTAGCACACGCTTGGTACCATTGGTGCTTGGGGTCCAGACCTTGGAGGGTGGAACACAGAGGTAAAGGTGAGATGTCAGAAGTGTTTTCCCCACCTGGTGAAGAAGTTCCTGCCATATTTCTGCCAGTGATCCTTCATGATGTCCTCCACACTCTGCTTGCGGGTGGCCAGTATGGAGAGCCAGGCCAGGACAGCCCAGAGCCCATCCTTCTCACGGATGTGGTCAGAGCCTGCAGAGAACCAGAGCAGAAAGACATTTCCCACCTCCTTTCATGGGAGAGGCTGCCCTACTCCCTGCTGACAAGGAGTCCCATGGACAAGACAAGGGGCAATGGGCACAAGTTGATCCTGGGGAGATTCCCATTGGACACAAGAGGAAAATTTTTCCCCCTGAGGACAGTCGGACACTGGAATGGTCTCCAGGGGAAGTGGGGGATTCCCCCCCTTTGGAAAGTTTGAAGTCTGAGCTTGACAGGGTGCTGAGACATCTCATATGAACAATAATATCAGAAGGGTTGGGCCAGATGATCCTTGAGGTCCCTTCCAACCTGACATTCTAGGATTCTATTTCCCTACCTTGTCTCCACCCAACTGGCAGCCATACAAACTCCCAGTGGAAGGAATCTCAGGAGCTCCATCCCTGCTGCATTGTTCAAATGGTTCAAGGGATCATCTGCTTTTAGCTATAGCCCAAACAAAACATTTGTCCCCTTTTAACACTCAGACACTCATTGTTCACAGATCCTTAATTCTGCTTCCAAGGAAGTCATGGGGAATGCACCGTAAAAAACTCAAAAAAAAAAAAAAAAAAAAAAAAAAAAAAAAAAAGCAAATGCAAAGGAGCAGCTCAGGAAGGACTAACATCAACCTCCTCAAGCAGCTGTCATGTACTGTCTGCCAAATCAGCATACTCTGAGCAGCACATATTCTGGCTGAGCACCAAGAAAAATGTCAGCCCTCACTGAGGAAGCCAGACCCTAACAACTCTGAAATTCCCCCCCCACGGAGCAGAGAGCAGCTGGTGGGACAGCACCAGCCCCCAGCCTGGCAATCAGCAACACCAGGAGATTTCATCCACAGGTGGGAACCAGAGGAGAGTCATAGATTGGTTTAGGTTGGAGGGGACCTTAAAGATCATCTGGTACCAACCCACCTTCCACCAGCCCAGGGTGCTCCAAGCCCCATCCAACCTTTAACACTGCCAGGGATGGGGCAGCCACAGCTTCTGGGGGCAACCTGGGCACCCAGGGGCTCACCACCTCCTGAAGAAGAATTTTCATGAGGAATTTCTTCCTAATGTCCAACCTAAATCTCCCTTCTTCCAGTTTAAAGCCATTACCTCTTGTCCTATCAGGCTATGCCCTTGGAAAAAGTCCCTCCCCAGCTTTTTCTTCAGGGAATGAAAAGTGCTCCAAGGTCTCCCCAAAGCCTTCTCTTCTCCAGCCTGAACAACCCCAACCCTCTCAGCCTGGCTCCAGAGCAGAGCTGCTCAAGCCTTCTCAGCATCTTCATGGCCTCCTATGGTCTTTTGCAAGCTCTTTCTCCCAGACACCAGGCACTGAAAGGCTCTAGAAGACCCTTTGTTTTATTTAGAAGAGGATTGTTCCAAAAATTTTGAGAGGAGGAGACCACCAGAGGCCAGCCCAGCCTTGCCCTGGGAGCAGCCTGGACCAGGGCTGCCAGCAGCAGGGACTGCACAGCACCCAAGTCCCTCAGGAAACCTGAGAGGGTGTTGCAACAGAGACAGCACCCTGAATTAAATGAGGGATCAAATGGCAGCCCAGAATACACCCAGCCCAGCCTCCATGCTTCTGGCTTGAAAGTTCTGTGCCCCACAGATGCACCATTTCAGACCTTTACCTGAGCTCTGGAAAACTTCCCAACAGGTATTAATGAAATCCCAAGGAGCCAGGCTATGCTTGCAAATGCAGAGAGAGCTCCAGAGCTGCCATTTTACCCTCTCAAGAGTTGCCAGAGTGGCCAGTCCTCTGGGGAAAAAGCCTGGGGGCCAGGGGCACGGGTTACATGGTGCTTTACACAAATCCCACTATTGTGGATGCAGTGATAAATTATCCTCCTGGTCCTTGACAGCAGAGAGAGCTGTGCAGAGGTGATGGAGAGGAATGCTAAATAAACACAAGTCCCATGTGATGTATCAACTTATTGCTGGAATAAAATACCCCAAGAAAGCAAGCAGGAATTCTGTCATGTCGTGTTAGTCTAATTGCTCCTGGACTCCAGTCCCACCAGGTCACAGTTTGTTTCAATTTTTTTACTGGGTCTATTTGGCTGCTCCTTCACCTCTCTCCCCTTCAGCACTCACATTCTGTCCAGCTCCAAACAGCTCCTCATTAACTTCTTATCAAAAAATCTGGTGGACAAAACCCCCTTTGCATTGAGGGGGGTGTCCAACCACTCCCTTTCTTAATCTGTCTTTTACCCCCAAATTGCTTCAGTCCCTGGCTACTTGGACATGATGCTGCATGGCCAAAAAAATCTCACAGAGCTCTCTCAGCCCCTGCTGTAAATGGAATTAGTTGCTTTTCTTTGCAATGTAGAGTCACTTAGCCTTATGGGGGATGGAGAGAAACTATGAGCTCATTGCTCATACAATAAAAGATGGAAACAATTTTAGAGCACTGTTCATTAGAGACCATCTCCTATCAGCAGCTCCATGAATCATTTGCTGCTTTTTGTTTTTATTTATTTACTGAAAAGCTGGTGCTCTCTCATTAGCCAGAGTCCAGAACATAAACTTAACATATGCTGAAATCATCCAGGGCACAACTCCAAAAGTCTTCCTTGACTCACGATATTACTTCAAGATTTCCTAAAATCCCCTTTTCCTTCTACCCCAAGGCTAAATCCTGGGTATCAGAACAGCATCTGACTGTGAAAATATTGTCACTGAAGACTGCTTCAGTGCCACAGCAAACTGCTTTCAACTGGAGTGTGTGATGCCATCTACAGAAGAGCTGGGGGGGATCCTGTCACATCAAACTGTGCACCCCAGCTCTACAAAGCACTTAAATTCAGGCAGCTGGGGGGGATTTAGGGCCATCTGGGCTCTGTGAGACACCCACACACAGGTGACACTGTTCTTCTGAAATATGGGGTGAGGGAATGGGAACACACAAGGTTTGAGCTTGAAATCATTCAACCTAAACTCCCTCAAGACCCTGTGCCTTGTATATCCTCCTACCAGCTGCCCCTGGTCTTCAGAAGTCTTTAGAGAATAGGAAAAAAAATGGAGATTTCAGGGGGAATTCAGAGCAGATAAACCTCAGCTTTTGTCCAGGAATTAGGTGCTGACCTCCTGCATGCAGGGAAGGTCCCATTTCCACAGTCAGGATGTTGGAACCACATGGCAGACACCATGGGAGACCTCAGAAACTTCTGGGGTCTCCTGGGAACACCCCACTTTTTGAGCACAGCACTCCAATGCAGAGCAAAATCTGCTCACTTTAACTTCTCTGCACAAATAATAGTTCTGTGTCACGTGCACACCCCTAGTAAATTCCTTAAGATGTTCACTTTGTTTCTCAGTAACCTAATAACTTGCTCAGGCTGTTCAAAGGCAAGTGTTAATTTAAACTTTATAAATCATACCTTGTTTTTAGAACAGGAAAATGAGAGCCCTATTAAGCTCAGAGATTTAATAGTGACCTGAAACCTTCCCTAATAAAACTGCATGCTCCAAACCATATTTCTTTCCAGAAATGAAAACATTTAGAAGGTTTTCCTGGCCACCAAGAGTTGAAAAATACATTTAACACTGCACTTAATCCCCATAGACTCAATGACCGGGCTAGTAAAGAGGCCCTTAAACTTCCTGCATATCTACCTATGCCTTCCTGAATAACTGAAAGGAGAACTTTTAGCATTGTGTTTGTTTCCACCAGCAAGGTTGTTTTTTTATTTTATTGTTATTTTAGAAACATTAACAACCACACATGAAAGATAAATCCCAAGCTACCCAGTGCAATAAAGAACTAAGGGGAGGAATAATACCACGGTGGGTGAAATCAGGAAGGCTGACTTACCAGTACCAAAACTTTCCTCTCCACACAGAGACAGTTTGTTTGCATCCATCAAATTTCCAAAGAACTTCCAGCCAGTTGGAGTTTCATACAAAGCAATCTTTGTAGCATGGGCCACCCTTCAAAGGTAAGAAAGCCAAGTCACATCACAGCTGGACTCTTAGCACTCCCCTGTGAAATGCTGCAGGAGGAGCACCCAAGCATCACTTCTGGGGTGACACTGGAGGCAGATAATGTCACTGGTTTGGTTTTTTACAACTTCATAGAGCAATGCTCTGTGTTATCCAGGGGTAAAGTTTGGGAAACAGGTGGGATGTGCAACTAAAGAGTAGATATCAACACATAGTGCTTCTAAAGCAATTTGAAGTTGTAGATGTCAAAGTGTTTGACAAAGGAAGTATCACCCACAAATTAAAAAAAAAAAAAGAAAAAAAAAAAAAGGGTGGGGAGGATGATTTGTTTGGCAACATCTGTAGAGAAAAGAGCCAAGAGCACAGCCCAGCTCTGCTGTGTCACCAAACAAGATTTAATTCCTTGAACTTCACTGCCTCCCCTGGCAGCCAGCCCGCAGCAGCCCTGCTTCTGCTTCACCACTCAGGAGCACCCACAAACCACTCCTCACTCCAGACACAAAGCAAACCCCCAAAAAGTGACAGTCCCTTCTCCTCAGCAGGGCTCCCCTCCCTCCCATCACCCCCCCACCCAGCAAGGCAGATGTTATACCTATCAAGAGCCCCACTGGTGGGCATGCTGCGGGCAAAGCCCCGGACTCCAGTCTGCTGGAAATAAGGGATGCTGAAAATATTGGCAGCGATGACAGCGACGGAGTCTGAGGGGTTGACAAAAAAGCCATGTTTGCCAAGAATCATGTTCCGGTCCTGGTGGAGACAAGAGAGAAGCAGCTCTCACCCCTGAGTGGCACAAAAAGGCAGAAGTTGTTCTCCTTGGCAGGAGCAGTCAATAAACCAAACAACTCCAAGAGAAATTATTTTTTTTTTTTTGACTGCGCTGAGATAAATACCAAGCTCTGAAACAGTTAAATAGCCACCCCTGGAGAGTGTTTCACCTTCCTGCTGAATTTTCAAGCTACTTAAATCCAGTTCAGACTTCATTTCTAACACAGAAGCCAACTAGTGCCATGGAGGAAAAGAGCAGCAAGTGTCTCCCTTCTATTTGTGACTACAGAAGGGAGAGAGGGAGAAAAGGTCTTTGCCTTCATCCTCCTCCTCAGTTTAAGAGCAGCTGAGTGGTCACTCCCCAACAACGTGGTGCTTAGGAATCTGGTTTAGCACCAGACTTGGTGGAGTGAGCTTAACTCCATGATTTTAAAGGTTTCTGCCAACCAGAATGACTCAGTGATTCTGTGAACTGACCAGAGGACAAAAAGGTGAATACAGAGCAGCCCATTTACCCCATCTCCATCAAAGGCAGCTCCAAAGTCATATTCTCCTGTCTTCATGGTCTGGACCAGGTCAGCAGCATAGGTTAAGTTGGGGTCAGGATGGTGGCCACCAAAGTCTTCTAATGGTGTGCAGTTCACAGCTGAATTTGCTGGGGCTCCAAGCTCCTCACACAGGATCTTCTTTACATATGGGCCCACAACTATCATGGAAAAACATGAAATAAAAACGTGTCAGGCTCTGCCCTCAAGCACCTCTGCACCAGCCAGGTAACCAAGTAGCACAGGGCTGTGGGTAAGCCAGATCCACCCTGGCACACAAGCTCTTGTCAAAGCTTTTCAGCTGAGGGCTGTCCCACAAGATAAGTGAGTCCATTCTGGGTTCAGAAGTGAGGAGGAAGCTATGTAAGGGGCTCAGCACACGAGCCAGGATGCCAGAGTGAAGATATGAGGACAATGGCCTCATAGAACAGAACAAAACACACGTGTGATTCACAGAGACCCAGAAGGACAACAGGATTTAGTGCTCACAAACACTATTAGACAATAAAAGTGAGCATAGAACAGGAACAGCCTGGAGACAAGAGGGAGAAGAAGCCAAGAAAGCTAGGGTGCTCCTGAAAATGTCCATTGGAAGAGGCTCAAAAGCTGGATGTGTCTATTAAATTATATAAAACACTCCAAGGTTCCTATTTTTGTACTCAAATATCTTTGCTTAACCACCACGACCTCCACGGGACACTGACAAAGTCCCAGTTCAGACCACAGCATCAGCACTGACCTCCTGTCCCCCAGGTGTGGGTTGAGGTATGTGAGCCATCCAGCATCCCCCCAAACCCCAAATATTCCCCATGTCCAAACATTTGACAAAGGAAAACAAAGTAAAGCCTAGAAAAAGAAAAACGCAACGTGTTGGGGAAAAAGAAAAAAAAAAAAAAATACAAATTATGGATATAAATACCAGAGAAAAGTTCTCTTTCTGAAGATCCCCCAAGCCCAAGCCCACCCTCACCTCCGTGCATAGCATCGATGCGAATCTTCAGCTGGTTTTTCCCTGAGAGCAGTTCTTTTAATGCACTGAAGTCAAAGATGTTCCTCAGCATATTTGCATAAGCTTCTACTGAATCCACAATTTCCACTGGAAAAAAATTCAAAAAGCAAACAGAGAGCAAGTCTCAGAGCCTGAAATCTTTGCAAGAAAAACCGTTTTGCTGCACGTGGCAGTGTGCTGACAGTCCTGAGCGCAAAGGGCCAGGGCTCAGTGTAAAGCCTTTAAACAGCCCCCAGAATCATTTCATAAAGACAATAATAATGGTCCTAGATTAAGAATTTAATTAGAGGCTGTCACTGCTAATTGGGTTAGAGACCAAACGGGCCAACAAAATCCTCCAGACAAACACTGTGCCCCATGACAGCTCCCTGGACCTTTTTCGAGAGGGCTCAGTCTCACTCTGCTTGCTTGGAGAGGGGGATTAAAGGGAAAGAAATAAAACCCTAAAATAGAAAAACAGGTCTCCAATTTCCCCCCAAGTCAATGGGAACTGTGCACCTAATAGTTTGAAAAAGTGGCACCTTTGCAACTAACAGGCCATATAAAGACAGAGCCATGAAAGGCCCAGTAATATAAACCCCCCACTACACAGAAATGGGGAGTGAGAGAAGTAACTTTTATAATATTTTGATTTATTATTTTTTTAAATTACAAATGCAGGTCACCAGGAGATGGTAAAAAAAAAAAAAAATTAAATACTTGCAGAAGTGTTTTTCAAAAGCCTTTGAAAATGTATTTTCCTATTTCACTGCTAATTGGAAAAAGTCACGTGTGAAACGTCCCAGCTCCCTCAGAGAAAACTTTTATATGTGAAACCAGGGGGAAAAAATCAGTTCAAAGAATCAAACACTAATTTTCAGTCAGTGAAATTCACTTTAAGTGCAGAATTGTCTGTTTTACAAGTACACGTTGATGGTAGCCCTACAGCCTCTGATTTTAGGGAAGTTTGATGGGTCAGATTTCCCTCCTGAAGTGCCACCTTTTTGTAGGACAGCAACAATGATAGAATTAAAGTATCTACACATGGCAAGACACAGGCCAGAAGCAAAAAATAAAGGCCAAGACAATCAGAAGTGATGTCCTTGCTTAGGTTTGGACAACAGATGAGAAGAAGAGGTCAGAATGGCCATGCCTGTCCTTCAGAAACACCAAATGTCCTCACCCGTTCATGGCAGGTCCACACTAACTCCAAGGGAAGCTTTCCAAGAGGAAGAAGAGTTGTTTACCTGTAAATGGTTTAAATTTGTTCTCCAAGTCAAACTGCTGTTTCCCAATGGTGCTCAGGTCCACCTGGAGATCTGGGCAGATTGCATACTCTTCAATTTGTTTGCTGATTTGGAAAATTTTGTCTGTGATAGCTTCAGGAGCAGGACCTGCCAGAGAAAGTGGTCAAGGGGGAAGATGTTAAAGAACCAGACTGTATCCAGAAATACATCAAAAGATCTGGGGCTGAGAATACATCCCCTGGAGAGGAATAGCAGGGTATGAGAGGAGCAAATGAACCTCTTGCTATATTCAGGGAAAGCTACTGTGCTATTAAAGACAGTGGAATTAGGTTCCTCAGGGTCAACACAAGAAACAGCCAATCCAAACAAACCAAGCAACCTTACCTCCATTGGCAATATTGAATTTAATGCCAAAATCCCCATTGGGCCCCCCAGGGTTGTGGCTGGCTGTCAGAATGATGCCCCCAATGGCTTTGATTTTCCTGATGATGCAGGACACAGCTGGGGTGGAGAGGATCCCATGCTGCCCGATCACCAAGCGGCCGATCTGAAATGCAGAGAGCAAACCAAAACTGCTGGGAGCCCCAAATCCTAAACACCAGCAAAACCCCCAAACTCTGCTGGCAGGTAAAGCAGCTGTGCTGATGGCAAAGGTTCCCTGCAAAGCTGGGGTTTCTGCTGTGGATGGTGAAGGCTCAGAGCATCTGACCCTGCTCTGTTGTGTCTTTTTAGCACTTTTCCTTATGACTGCTGCAGCTCAACTGGAAACAGCAGCTTGTGCTGAAGAGCTGAGTTTTCCAGAGGTATTTGAACAACCAACAAAATAATAATAAAATAAATAATTGAAAATAAATAAATAAATAAAAGGCCAAGCCCCTTTGGCTACAATCTGGAACTTTGCTTTCAAAAGACATTTTTGAAAAGATATTTCAAAATAGGACTGAGAGAAGCCAAAACAAAATCAAACATCATCACTACTCCAGTGGGAGTAGCTGCTGATTCTCCTCCTAGCAGTGGGTAAGACACCTCCTTCCCACCAGCTCAGTAACACCACCAAGATTAAACCCAGCCCAATGTGCACTGCAAGGTAATCAGGATCCAGTTGCTGCAGTTCATGCAATAAAACAAGATGAATATTTTTCTGGAAGAACATGCTCCTTATCATAGCCCTCAAATGAGGTGCCAGGGATTTAAACAAATACCAGACCACTCCCCATCAACTGAGGAGATCAGGCCCTGCATAGGATGGAAAAAAAAAAAAAAAAAAGAGGAGGAATTTCATTCAAACACCAGAGAAACCAGAAAACAGAAGGCAGCATTCCCAGCCTGAAGGTCCACGTTGGGTGCTAAGCCAGGGGCACTGGATAACTGTGATTCCTCTCCCATGGCACTGCCTGGTGCTAAGCCCTGGCTCTGCTGCTGCTGGGTTATGAGGTGGTACAGCTGTCACAGCCCAGCTGGGCCAGCAAGGTGCTGCTGGAAAAGTTGCCCCTCTAACAAATGATGGGAAAGAGCATCTTTAAACTCCAGGTGAATTCCTTTCCTTCCTTCATATGCCATGGCACAGCCCCACAGTGCCTACTTGCACTGATTTATTAAGCCATGCATTTCATTGAAAGCAGCCTGACCTCCTTGGGATTTGCCCTTTTCCCCACAGGATCAGAGAATTGTTCTGCTTGGAAAAGACCTTTGAGATCATTAAGTCCAACCATTAACTCTACCAACTCCAATGCTAAAACGTATCCCAAAGCACCACACCTACACATCTCCTAAACACCTCCAGGGATGGTGATTCAACCACTACCCTGGGCTTTCAGTGAAGAATTCTCTTCTAAAATCCAACCTAAACCCCCCCTGGTGCAACTTGAGGCTGTTTCCTCTTGTCCTGTTGCCCTTCAGCTTCCTTTACTTCAGATCAAACCACCCCACTCTCAGCCCCAGCCAGCACACCTTCTCTCATGTTTTATTCCAGCCTCCCAGTCTTGTTCCTCCAGTTTCACCAAGATGAACAGAGTCTCCAGGAAGCTCCTCTTTATGGCTTCATCCTCTGCTCCTCAGCTTTCCTTTGGGAATCACCTTCACCTGCAAGACCCCTCTGCTTTGCTGTTCTGCCAGGCCTCACATGCTGTTCAAGGACCAGCAAAACACAGGAGTTTCCTTCCCAAACCACACAGGAGACCTGGGTGAACACATCAAACCTGTGCTCCTCACCCAACCTGACCTCCCTGAACTGCACCTTTGCCCTCCCAGAGTCCTCTTGGGTTTTCCAAGGTTTTCAGCTTATCATTCCCCACCCATCCAATGCTAAATCCTTTGTGGTGACCACTAGGAAAGGTTGCTCAGCATAATTTACACCTAATCTTTTTTAAAATCTCTGGAATTTCTTATCAGAAAAACCTAAGGATGCAACGATGCAGAAAGACCTTTCCCAGGATGCTCAGAACAGACCCATTTTGCACAGTGATTTGGGGTTACAGCACTTCCAAGCCATTCAGGCAACACTTCCACCTGGTTTTACTGAAAGCCCCACTAAGATGCACAGGGACAATAAAGGAGACCTCCTGCAGCCCTTCTCCTCCCCCCAGTAATGAAGGCTGATGCTTTCACCCCAAAAACATGTTTTCCAGGCCAAAAAAGATGGTTTCTACAGCTCCAACTTGTCAACAGCACATCCTTTCATCCTCTTTCTGTAAGAGATGCATCACAAGATGCACCAGTCCCAGATAGTCACTGGATGGAGACATTTCTATTTATCTAAGTTGGGGAGAAAGGGAAAAACTGCCCTGATCATTTCTTTTAACCAAATAATCATCATTTAAAACATACACTGTCATGCTACCAACACAGTGAGAGTGCTTGGTGCAGTCTGGAAACACAGCTGACCCCATGTTTGGACAGGTACAAACCCTGCCACACATCAACAAAGAGCTTTTCACCTCCTCAAAACCTCCTCATGGTTTTTTAGGTTTTTTTTTTATATTTGAAAACACACTTGGACTCATCCCTTCTGTTCTATAGAACAAGATGATGCTAATAGACTATATAAAAGCAATCAATGTAAAGCAAGCAAACCAGAAGCACAACCAGGTCTCAGGCAGACATTGGGCCACACTGCTGGCAAGAAATGCACAAGAGGAGTTTCAGCAGGTGACAGGGGGTCTCATCTCAACTTTACCAGCAAAAAATCTGTCCTGGTGTCAAGCAGCCCATGCAGCAGGCCTGGCTCTTCCTGCACATTTCCCAGCTCTTCAGCTCAGCCCATACACCCAGTTAAGAAGAATACATTAATTTGCAATGCCAAAAGATTATTTTTACCCCGAAGACAGAAAATACTTAGATTTAACTTATTTTTTTTTTAATTCTCTTCTCTTTTTCTTCCATTCATTACTAATTACCCTGTTGTGATCAGGTAAGTTCTGCCAAAGAAATTCCTAAGAATTAAGTCTCCTAGTAGAGAGCTTGCTCTGCACTAGGAGATCCAGGGCAGGCAGCTGAGTCTTTTCTGCTTCAAAAAGCAGAAGGAACAAAGACAAAGCCCCAGTGTCCAAGAGCCCTGCAGCACACAGACTGTGCTCTACTGCAGACAAACCTCCTCCTCCTCCTCCAAAGCTTCCAAAATCCAGATTCTCAGCACAATCAGAGCTTGCTGTAAATGCTGCCACTCACTTGCTAACACTCCTCTTATTTCAGTTCTCAAAGGCTCCCCAAGTACTGCTCACCCAGCCACAACTTAGCCCTGTCAGGAAAGAAATGATCCTATTTTGCCTTTTCCTTTGCTGGGCAGCTCAAACCAACACTGGAAGAGCTTCTGCCACCCAGCAGTCAGCAGTGGATCTATCTCCAGTGAACAATTCCAGGGTTTTATGATCCAAAAGAGAGCCTAGGAAATCCACAGGCTGTGGCACAGCAAAACACAAACCAAGAACACACAAAAACCCAAGCAGGATTTCTTTTCTTTGCTGCACATGGGTTCTCAAGTACTTCTATCCAACTGCATCACTTAAAGGTGAAAAAAACCACCAGTTTCTGAACTACTAAACTGCTTTTCCATTAAGAATTTACCTGCTACCAGTTGAACGAAGTCCCTGGGGAAATGATATTTAACAGTGACTAATTTATTCTGTTTTTTTTGCATTTACCAGCTAGACAACTAGAGGAATTTAGTCATTTAACATTTACCAACCCCATTGGCAGCAGCCATTTGGACTATCAGTTCCACTGCAGACTTATTAAGGTATCTCCCATCACCTCCAACTACCAGAGAAGATCCTTGTCGATCTCTTAGGTCTATGGAATAAAATATACTCTGGATAAAATTCTGCAAATAGTTCATCTTGGATTCAAAATAGAAGGTCTTCTTCCGTAATCCACTGGTTCCTGGTTTCTGGTCATTGTAAGGAGCTGTTGGGATGGTCAACACAGGTAGAGGACCTTCTTCCATGGTCTTTTTATCATTCAAATGCATTAAAAAAGTGAATTATGCCAAAGCACAAAAATCAATCTTGACCCCAGCGATGGCCCATCTATCAGTCAGGAGTTCAGTGAAGCTGCTGAGCACCCAAAAATAGCTCCTTGAACCTTAGGCTGGACGTGGTTTCTGTAACTGAAGACGTTTCCTTGCACTTGTTGTGGAGGATCAATGTCACGGAGAATTCACAATTCCAGGCTGCCACCCCTCACTGCAACAGCAGGGAAAAGGGCACTGTTTTTGTCTTCTTTATCACCCTCTGTCCTCCACGGGCACAGCTCCTTGCCCATCCTCTGCTATCACCCACTGGAGGCTCAGCACCCTTAATCCATCTGCTTCTCCCTTGGGGCTGAGGTGATGGGGGGAGGTGACAGAGCAGCTCAGCCCCCTCCTTGGATGCACTGAGGTGTAGAGCTCAGCCTCCTCCTTGGATGCACTGAGGTGTAGAGCTCAGCCTCCTCCTTGGATGCACTGGGGTGTAGAGCTCAGCCTCCTCCTTGGATGCACTGAGGTGCAGAGCTCAGCCTCCTCCTTGGATGCACTGAGGTGTAGAGCTCAGCCTCCTCCTTGGATGCACTGAGGTGCAGAGCTCAGCCTCCTCCTTGGATGCACTGAGGTGTAGAGCTCAGCCTCCTCCTTGGATGCACTGAGGTGTAGAGCTCAGCCTCCTCCTTGGATACACTGAGGTCTAACTCAGCCCCCTCCTTGGATGCACTGAGGTGTAACTCAGCCCCCTCCTTGGATGCACTGAGGTGTAACTCAGCCCCCTCCTTGGATGCACCCTCTGTGCTGCCCCAGCTGCCTTTTGGCCAGCCCAGTAGCTCTGCAGGCTGATCTCCTGATCCCCTCCAAGGCAGGAGGTCACCAGTCAGGGGGCACAGCAAGTTCCCTGCTAGAGTTATTTTGCAAAGTCTGGGGAGTTAAAGGTCACTCTTAAAATGGAAGGCAACGTATCTGTTACCTACAGTTTGCTCACACAACTCTTGCTCTGAACCTGACTTCTCCTTCTCAAGAGCAGGGATGTTATCCACGAGGCAACTTCTGACTAGGAAAAATCCAGAGAAGCTAAAAAGAGAGGAGAGCAATGTTCCCAACTGAACACCCACACACAAGGCTCACCAAGGGCAGTATATGCACCTATAGACCACAAAAAAATATCAAATGTTTTAGAAAACTTCATCTGATAAAGCTCTTCATTCTGGAGCAGCTTAAACATGTACAGAAGAGTCTTGGATAGCAAGAAACCTTTATGGAGCATCATATTCCTGAATATAGGGAAGGGAACTTGGAATATTAGACTGAAATCAGAGTTCCCTTCACTAGCACTTGAAGTCCTCTGTTTGAGTTGCTGGAAACAACTTATTATTGAAAAATACAACTTATTACTGAAAAAAATTAAAGAATGTCCACTCTGTAATAACTCTGTTTGTCCCATTATCAAGAAGTAAGGGAGGGGAAGGAGATGTAACTCTGCCTGTGCATTGGGGTTGCAACTAGATGATTTTTAGGGTCCCTTCCAGCCAAAACCTTTCCATAATCCTGTGATTCTGTACTGCACAGCTAGGCCACATTATCTCACTGTTGGTGAGACTGCCTGTGTTCCCCAGCTAGGAACAACTGGTTTGGGGTTTTACACACCCAAGGCATTTCAGCATCCTGCAGCTGAGATGCCCTTAATTTCCATGCAAAGGGACAGGTTTCCCCCTAGTGGCACAGAAAACAAAATCCAGCCCCCAAAATGAGCTAAAGGGAGCCTCACACCAGGCAGCCTGCTGGCAGGGAAGAGATTTCGTCCTTATTGAGGAAGAGATAAACTGACTGCCCTGGGAAATGCCACGGCATTAAGTGACAGGAGGAGGGCACAGGCCACCTCCCAGCTCCAGAGGGTGAGCAGCAGAGATCCACGTGGACTTCTTGGCAGGGAAAAGGCCTACAGAGGGTTAGGAATTGGTGGGTGTGATTAAGCACTGTGTATTGGACAGAGGAATCCAACTAAATGAAGCTGGGGAGGAAGGTGTTGGTCAGCACTCTCACTGGTGCAGGGTGAAACACACTTAAGGCACCCTCCAGAAAGTTCATTTAACTTGTTCTTGAATCCTTTTGCTAGATAATTAGCCTTGTGCATAATTAGCCTTGCAGCCAGAAGTGTTTTCTTATCACCTGCTGCACATCTTCCTGGCTGTGCTTTCAGTCCTCCTGAGCCAACACAGAAAACAAATTGATCATAATACTCTTCCTAACAACTTCCTACACATTTAAAAAAAAAATTTAGGGTGCTTTAAAGACATTTACTCACTTATGTCTCCTTTTACTTGCACTTCTGACATGGATGAAGAGAGTTAAAACTATGAACTAACTCTGGTAAATGATAAAAAGCCAAGCAAGACTATTTTGAGAGGACTTAAGCTTCAGTAAAACATTGCAGAGCTCACAGCTGCTCCCTTAGCTCAATACCATAGGTCCCTGCCACATCCCCTCTCCCTCAGTGAGCTCTGCCAGCTTCCCTCATCCCACCCACTCAGGACCACGGCTGGAACCTTTTCCAAGCCTGGGACCAGGCAGCTGGGTTCTCCCAACCTCCCACTCTGACATTAACCCACCCTCAGCACAGCCTTCCTCTGAGCTCCAAGCTTGCATTTTGACATTCAGGCAAGCCAAACAGCTGGCTGGATGAAAACCCACAGCAAAACCCCAGTGCAAAAGCCAGGCTGAAGAGTAATTCTCTCTTCTCATCCCCTGCAAACACCCTTGGGTCAGCCCCATGATGCCCTCTCCTCCATGAGCAGCTCTTCTCCTTTCAGCAACTTCCCTTCCATCTCTCTCCCATTCAGTGGGAATTCTCCTCAGATTCTGAGTCCAAAAGTTCACAGCATGAAACCCCAGGGCACAACTGGAGTCAAATCAGGTATTTGACAATTATTTTACAACTTGCCCATAAGGTATCAATTGCATTTCCCCAAGTCCAGCCCACAGAAGAGTTCCAGTCCAGGACCTGCTCCCCCTCAGAAGGTACCAACAGCCCCAACCACCCTGCTGGGCTCCTGCCAAACCCCTGCACTTTCTGCTCAAGTACAGCTCCAAAAAAGTGCCTGACATTTGGCAATGCCATGACAAATGGAGCCCAAAGTAAAATAAATAGCCCTATTAGTCACCCAAGGAGCACTGCTCCAACTGCAACCCTCTTTTGTTTCCCAAAGAATTAATTAAAATGGTTTTGCAGTTGCTGAAGAGATTCCAGAGGCTTCAGCAACATCTCCACAGCAGGACTGCACATAGATGGAACCACTTAAGACATCAGGCAGTGCAGAACTGACAGATTGTTCCTTATTTACATTACACCTGGGTCACAATGAAGGGACAAGCTTGATGGGTGGCAGAAAAAGGGCTCTGGGGGCCAGGGGTGAAGCCACCATCTGCACGGCTGCTCTAGATCCCATGCTGGGCTCCAAGGTTTATCACCCCTGTAGGAATCAGGCCTTTGCCAGGAGAAAAGTACACACCAGCAACCAAGATTGAGAAATTTTCTACTCAAAGGTCAGCAGCTCTTCAAAGGACACACAATCTGCACGTTGCCTTGAACCCTCCTGGTGTTTGCTCTCCTCTCCTCACACACGGGGCCAGGAGAGGGGTTCCAGCTCGTAGCTATTTTACCTCGAGCAGACCCCAGGAATGGTTCAGGATTCCTGGTCCCAGCCCCCTAGGAGATAGCCCCCATCCCCCTGAGTCTTCAGAGAAACCAGCACCTCAACCTAAGAAATCCAGAATTCCAAAATGCACAGAAAGCTGGGGAGGGGAAGGAGGGAGGGATGGCACTGCCTGGCTCAGCTATTCCCAGGAAGAGCAGAAATCAATCTGGTTACAGCTGGCAGGATCAGGGATGAAGGCTCTGCCCAGAGCCCAGCTGCTGCCTGGCAGCAAGACAGTGACCCCCAGTATGGATATCTGAGGGGAGCTGGATGCACATAGCAGGGAACAGCATGGAGAGAGGAGGAGAGAGGGATCCATCCAGCAGCACTTCCTCAGAAACTCACCAGGATGTGCTAGAGGAGCTTTAGGGGCAAAAAGGGGCTGAAGTACAGCAGCAGGAAAGAGGCTGGAAGGGCTGTGGAGAGGTCACCAAGACCCTGCCCTAGGTAGGATCAACCCTACCCAAACCATTCCCACTGGGGGGTTTCCCAGGTCATTCCCAGATGACCTCCCCAGGCAGATGCACTCCTTCCATTAACCTTCAGCTTCCAAAATGCTTTCAAGTGTCTAACACAGACCCCTGCTGTGGCAATTTTCATTTTTGCCTCATCCCCAGCAGGCCAGGGAACAACTTGTTCCCTGCAGCCCCCTTGCAGAGGTCTGCAGACTGCCAGCATGCTGCCCCATCTCCAGGGTAAGCTCATTCCTGCTGGAATCTCCCCCAGGCATCCTTTAAGAAAGCTGGAACCCAGGTCAGGAATGACAGCCCTGGTGAGACTTTATTTCCTGGGTTTTACTTAAAACAATCATTTTTTTTTTAATCTAAGAATGACATGAGTTTTTCTGGCAAACTGGAAGACACTGCCAATGATGACCACAGTTTTTGTGGCCTACTCACCAGGTCTGCTGCTGAATATGTTCCTCTGCCTTTCTCCAAGACCTGGCTGCTGCAATCAGGAGACCCCTCCTCAACTCAAAGAACCCCAGCACTCAGTATTGTTCTCATAAATGTACATATTACATTAATACTTTATTATTATTTCTGCCTTCTTTGCCCTTTTTCTTACTGATACCCCATGCTATTTCTGCTTATTTCTAAGGTATATTCCAGTTCATCATTAATCAGTGTATTAACTAGCTCAGAGAAAACCCCAATGGGATAGCAAGGACCCACCATAACACATTCCTTGATCCTGCTGCAGCCCAGTCTTGGCATCAGACACAGAGGTAGCACCTCTTCAGTCCAGCACACCTACCCCAGGCTTTGCCTTGACAAAGAGAAGAAGACATCAGACTCTGTCCTGCTGCCCCAGCAGCACAGCCAGAGCTGAGGTTTCTGCTTATGCAGAGTCACTGTTCCAAGAAATTACAGCTAAACCCCTGCTAGGATGAATTGCAGCTCTGCCTCCTGGATTTCCAGAGATTAACTGCAAAGCACCTTCCCTTGAGCTGGAGCTTCATGACTGTAGGATTTTACATTCCAAAAGGCCTGGAACCAGACCACCTGACCACTGCCCTAATAACCTTCAGCTGTAAACTGCTATAAGCCAATTAACTTTACAGGCAAAAGGAAGTTAAGCTGGTGTCAAAGTCTCCAAGCTTTAGGAGCTGCTGTGTGCATGGGTGTCTTCTAAACCCACCATAATCTCAAGCCAGGATATATCCATATGGGAATGCTCCCATGTCCCTTACTTCACCTATCAGATCTCAGTTTCCCCTTCTGCTTCTGAGAAAAAAGGAAAGAAAGGTAAAAAAATATTTAAAAAGGTAAGAAAGACCAGGAATTGAGATTTTTCTTCATGGCCTGTAGGATCTGGCACCACTGCATGTAATTCTGGCACACAGGGGTGGCTTTTTGCAAGGATTTTCTTCATGGTTGTTTTAGTTTGATGTTTTTAACACCAGGAGCTTTTACTTAAAGGGAAGATCTGACCCTGAAGACTGAGGGAGTCTGCTCTTCAGGATAATGATGCTGATTGCTGACCTGATGAAGGTCCATAACCCAAGGAGGCTAAAGGCTGGCTGCCCACTGTTGTGCAGAGCCAGGAACAAGCAGAAGAGATGGTTCCTTAAAAAAAAAAAAAAAAAAAAAAAACAAAACAAAAGACAAGGCTGAGACAGGGGGGAGCAACAACACTTCCCATCAGTAGGACCAAAGCAGGTTACAAATGTGCTGGTCCCAGAAAGTGGCTTCTCCAGGTCTGCACCACACCATCCCCCTTCTTATGGACTCAGCAGCACCATAAAAAAAGGGATCACAGGAGACTATGGCAGAACACCACAGAGAAAAAGGGAGCAGAGCTACAAAAGTAAAGCAGAGGCAAATACAGAGCTGCTAAGCAATGCACAAGAGTTTAAACACTTGGTTTCCCTGGGATAACTGAGTGGGGAAAAAGCTTTACAGCAGCCAAGTCAGGAAATCAAACTTTCTAGGGTACAGAGCAGTATTTGTAATAAAAGAACTGTTTGTCCTGCAGCAGTAAAACAAAACCAGGCTGGCATTTAACATGCAAAGCACTGCCTGGCATGCAAAACACCTTCAAGCAACTTGCTTTAATGCAGCTACTTTGGAATCTATTTATTTAAGAAGGAACCAAGGGCACAATATTTTTGTTGAGGAGCAGGTGATGATGTTACTGAATGGACCTGCTGCTCCCTGTATGATCAGACCCAGATTTACAGCTTCAACTCTTAATTTTTTGCATGCTTTTGACAGAAAGCTATTGTGCAGCCACAATTTTAGTCTGATAGGTGATGGTCCAACAGGAGCCTTTAAGCTTTTTATCCATGTGATTAAGGAATCAGACTCACTAATTGTGGGAATAACATCCAGGAAAACTGGGCACAAGAGACCAACACCCAACAGGCAGCAGCTACACTGGATGCCAACTGGGAATGACAAAACCAACAGTCCCTATCTTAGTTTACTTGGATAAATGCAAAGTTAGGAATAGGATAAACACCCCTTGCAACTACAAACTGAGCTGTTCCTAGCCAAACATGAGCACTTAGTTACAAATTAACCACTCCACATGAGGACAAAACTTTAGCATCCTCTCCTCTTATGCTGTAAAATTAACAACCATGAACCAGGACCTTCAGGCTTCTCCTGAGGTTCAAGAGGACCACTTCAACAGATCTTAATCACAAATTATTAATCCAAACACCTCTGACTCCACAGGACCAGAAATACAGTTTTCCAGCACTTGTTTTGGGACAGCTGGGAGGGTGGCTGACTTCAGACAAGTGAATACAGCCTGAAAATACAGCCTGAAAATACAGCAGAAAAACTAAAACTCCTGGTTTCCATTTTTACCTTTTTCCTTCTATACCTGTTCAACTGTCCCCCCCTTAGGTGCATTGTAATAATCATTTTTCTACAGACAAAACAGCACTGTTGGTTCAGGTGTCCCAAGAGGGCAGTGCAGCCACCTCTGGAGTTCTCTGTGTGTTTCTCAGTGTTTCTCAGCATGAGATGACAGAGCCTTTCTCCAAGACCTGGCTGCTGCAATCAGAAGACTTCCCCTCAACTCAAAGAGCCCCAGCACTCAGACAAAACCAAGGCATCCAGGAACAAGTTCCCACGTGTCCCACCTTCTGCAGAACACTTCCAAGCAGTAATTCACCTTCTCTTCCAGGTGGCTTCCAGTTACTTCACAATTATAGGAAAAAAATAGGGTTTCCACAGGCTCTCACTCAGCTACTAAGGGGGAATGAAGTGATTTTGTGTCCCTCTAACAAACCTGTTCCAGGGAACCCACAGCAGCAGCTCACACTGTAACATTGCCAAAGTCTTGCTTGAAATACTGTAACTTTTTGTCTCTGCCCAGGGCCATTATCTTGTTTTATAAATTAATGATACAAAGTGAAAAGCTTTTCAAGTACAACACCTCCCTTCACATCCCAGCCTCCAGGCTCTTAACCCAAATACTCTTTCAGGCGTTTTCCTCCTCCTCTTTCCTTTCCTGCCTTCCCAGAACGTCTTTCTGACTTCAGACCCAGCACTCTGCATTCATGTGGCCAAAACACCACCAGGCAAATGGCTCTGAGTGAGTGCATCCCTTGGGATCTGCTCCTGGAGCTCTGGCAGAAAGCTCAGTGCTCACGAGCTGCACGTCCACCAGTGTCTGCACCATCAGGGTGGGTTCACCCAGCAGCCCTCAACCTCTCCCCACAAAGACTTGAGTTCCATTTCCATGCATTTGTGAAGATAAAGTAATAATCAGAGCCTTCACTTTCACACAGTCATAGAATGGTTTAGGTTGGAGGGGATCTCAGAGATCACCAACCTCCCATCCAGCCCAGGCTGCTCCAAGCCTCATCCAACCTGGGCTTGAGCACCTCCAGGGAGGGGGCAGCCACAGCTTCTCTGGGCAATCTGTTCCAGAGTCTCACCAACCCCAATCCTAAAGAACTTCTTCCTAAGATCCAGTCTGAACCTCTTCTCCTTCAGTTTAAAATAATTTCTCCTTGTCCAATCACTGAGCACTCTCTGAAAAGTCCCTCTCCAGCCTTCCTGTGCTCCTTCAGTACTCCTGTGCTCCTAAGGTCACCCTCATCAGACCTCAGTGTGGTTTTACCTTGCTTACTACTGGGACCAGAAACACAGGACCAGTTCACATCCAGAAACCTGCCCAAACTAAGGCTTTATCCCAGGAAACAAGTCTTCAGTCTGCTCATTCACAGAGATCCAAGGTGCTGTGTGTGTGTGAGCTCAGGCAGGAACACTGCACACTTCAACCCCTTCTTAAACAATTAAATAACTCCCTGTCTGTCACTTTTCCCCCATCAGGGAAAGCTGCACAATCCACCATTTCCACAGGTCCACAAACCAAGGCTGGTGCTGTCAAGGGAGACACAGACTAAAAATTGAACAGAGCACAGAAGATAAATTTCTTGGCTGCTTAAGAAAACTGTTGTTTGCTCTTTTGTGCTGTAAGAAGAGTGATCTCAAAGTAACTTTTACTTTGTTCCTAAAAATCCAGACATTCAAAGGCACTGAGGCACCTCACTGCCCCTGGAAAGCTGAAATAGGGAACTCTAAGGTTTTGCCCTGATGTCCAGCCCTAACCACTCAACATCCTCAGCTCACTCTCCTTGGAGGTGTGTGACAAAGAAGTTTGCTGCTGCTGCTGCTGAGGAGTCCAGTGTCCCAGAAAGGGGCATTTTTCATTTAGAAGAGACCAAATAGAAGGAAGAGACTTGCTTTGCTCCTTCAGCTTCAGCTCAGCTGTCCTTAAAAGATCACATCCCCTGCTGGGCTTCTCTTGGGTTGGCCAAGTGACAGGACCAAGATGAATCAAGAGGGATGTAGGTTTCCAGCAGGGAGATGCACTCCAGGATTGTGGAATAAAATGCTACTCTGCACCCAGCACACCCCAGCACCTTGTGCCACTGGTCTGTACTCTTAGCTGGAAAATACATAACTATTATCCAAAGTAAGAAGCAGTCACAGGAAAGCTGAAAGGGACATGGGCTTCAGCTCTGCCAGGGAAGGTTTAGGTTGGATATTAAGAAAAAATTCTTTACAGAGAGGGTGATCAGCCATTGGAATGGGCTGCCCAGGGAAGGGGTGGATTCTCCATCCCTGGAGGTTTTTAAGAAGAGATTGGATGTGGCACTCAGTGCCATGGGCTGGGAATCACGGGGGGAGTGGAGCAAGGGTTGGACTTGATGATCTCTGAGCTCCTTTCCAACCCAAATGATTCTGTGACTACGGAAAGGAAATAAAACCACCGGGACACCTCCCGCGGGTGACACACCAGCTGTCCCCACCCGTGCGTGGTTCACCCCTTCCCTTCCCCACCCGCACCCCTCGCCCCCCAACACGGAACCGGTCACCGAGCCGGGTCCAAACCGTTCCCCCGGGGATGCTGCAGCCCCACGTCAGTGAGCAGCAGCCCTGAGCTTACCCCGTTGGCAGCGGCGATGCGGACGATGAGCTGGATGGCGTCCTTCATGTAGAAGCGGCCATCCCCCCCCACCACCAGCGTGGCCTCTTGTCGCTCGGCGGGCGGCACGGTGGCCAAGATGCTCTGGATGAAGTTCTCGGTGTAGTTGGCATTGCTCTGGAAGACCTTGACCCGCTTGCGTAGCCCGCTGGTACCGGGTTTTTGGTCGCTGTAGGGTTTGGTTTTCACCGCTACGATCCGCACCATGGCCGGCGGCCGCTGCTGCCAGTTCCGGGGCCGTGGCGAAGGGGGGAGCCGGGGTCGGCCCAGACACCGCCCCTTAGAGGCATCGCCAGCCCTCCTGCCCTATCCCGGCCCGAACCGGAACCGGAGGGCGGGAACCGAGAGGAGTTGGCGGGTCCTTGCGCCCGGAGCTGCGAGGTTGCGGGTGCTGCGCTGCCGCGATCTGCCCCGGGAGAAGGTGGAGGGGTTGGGTGATGGCACTTCCCATGGACCTGGCCCCGTGTCCCTGGGGTTCTAAAATCCCCGGACTGGTTTGGGTTGGAAGGAGAAGCTGAAAGATCATCCAGTCTCAACCCTCTTGCCACGGGCAGGGGCACCTCCCGTGGCTGGTCCAAGCCTCATCCTACCTGGCCCTGAACACCAGCAAGCAGGGTCTGGCAGCCCAAGCCTCAGCTGAGCACCCAACACAAGCAGGAGAGACCCCCCCTTGGGGCCCCAGAAGGGTGGTTGAGGAAAGCCAGAGTTAGCAAAGCCATAAAGAAGTTGCATTTTGTTATTACAGCTTTAGTTCTCAAAGATGATGTTCCAAAAAATGTAAATTACAGCTGTTCCTGACACTTTTTCTCCCAAATGTCTCCCACTGAAGAGGGGAGACAGCCTCAAAAAAAAAAAAAAGAGAGAAGCTGGAATGCTTTTCTACCTTGGTAGAACTTTGAGCAATCTGGAAAAGACTCTGCAGATCCAACCAAGATCTCTGTTCTCATCTCCATCAGGTCAGGAAAGGCAGAACCCCCCATGGAGTGGCAGCCTGTGTTCCCACCTAACCAGTTAGATGATCAAACTCTTCCCAGCAGGAAGAGGATCAGAACTAAAAAATAATTCCACTCTGTATTGCTGTGGTGTGTTTTACCAGCCCCTCTCTGCTGCAAAACCAGCTCTTCTCCCAGGCAGTGATTCCTCAGCTAAGTACTTCAGTTTTAGCCAATTCCTAAAATGCTGAAAGAGCAGCACGTGGATTCCTGCCACACCTCACAAGATTGATTTTAAAAAACCAAAAAGAAATGCAAAATAACAGAGGGCTGGCTTTGTACAGCCTCCTGGACAGGTAAAGTGTCCTGTGGTTCCCCAGCTCCTCAGAAATCTAGTTAGGAATTTCTGATGGATCCACACCTTGCCTGAGTAAGCATTTAAAGAGCTCAGACACCTGCTAGAAACTCCCCAGTATTTCTGGGGGCTTTTGCTACAACTTCTTTTAGACAATCCTGGAAATTGTATCTGCTGGAACTGCTGGGAAAAGAAAAAAAGGAAAACAAAGTAGCAGTGAACCTGCCTGAGCAGCCATAGCTCAGAGTGTGTAAAAGCAGGGCCCTCATTTTGTAAGTGACATTTACTGAGCCAGGGTCTGATTCCAGCAGGGTGAGAACAGAGAGCAGGGGGAGCTGGCAGATAAATTTAGCTTTTCAGGACTGCTTGGTGCCCTGGCAGATGAGGTCACATACATTTCATGTCTATTTTAAACTCAGGCACTTTTTAAGCAGCCAGTGGCCAGGGTCATATTTTTTTTTTCCACATTTTCAGATATTTAGTGGAGCAAGAAAAACATAATAAGCTGATTTTTTGTAGTACCTCAAAGCTGGTGTTCATTGCTATTGCATCCTAAACTTGGGGGACTTCAGTCTCCTTCATTTCAGCTACCCTGGAAATAATGAATTGCTGTTAATAGTGAAGAGCCTAAGAAAAGCCTTCATTTTCCCCAAATCATGTTATTTCCTTGTTACATATGAAAAGGCAAAAGGCAGGCTTTATTTTCTATGAGAGTATGAAAACAGTAATTATTCAGAATTATTATCATCAAATAACAAAAGAAAAAAAAAAAACAAACAACCCAAAACACAAATGAAATTTTAAAAAAGGGAAAAGAATCAAATCCTTAAGAGATGGAAAAATAAAATAATGGACCCCACCCATTACTACTCCTCATGCCAAAACCACAAGTGTTTAATTAACTGAACAGTACTGATTTTTATTGCATCTTTCATTAGACCAGATGTGATGATTCTGTCAAAGGATTTCATATATTTAGCTATTGCATTCCTATGCTTAAAAGCCACTAGCAGAGGTGTGATACCAGAGATGGATACTTACATGATTCATTTGCTTTAAATAAGTCAGACTCTGAGAAGGATAAATGTTGAGGAGGACAGACTTAAAACTGCCAATAAGATTCTAGAAAAAGCTCTAGAAACTGCCAATAAAATTCCTGGTTTAGCCTGCAGGCTACCAAGAAACAGCTCTCCAAGTAAAATGTTTTAACTTAAGAGGGAATGCACACAATTATAAATCCATTCTTCCTGCTCATTCAGGGGCACCACGTGTTGAGAAACCTGGAGACAAGAGAGAAAACAGAGAAAATGCACTCACAGTAAATGATGAGCATTTATTATCTATAATGACAGCTGGAATTCAAAACTTACTGTTGGATTTAATGGCATGGCAGAAAAACATCCATGGGGGCAACTAAGGCTGCAGTTTATACTCAATTAAGCCAAAATTCAACTTATTAAAACACCTTGCAGGACCAGGCAGTTGTGTCAGAAGCAACATCAGGGCTGGTCCTGTTTACAAGAGGTTTGTAGGAAACTGGAAACACTGGGAAACACTTTTTCTACACTGGAAAGCTGGGAAATGTAAAATAGTTTGGATGCCTCTTCTTTTAAGCAAAGAAACCATATTTTAAAACAATAAAAACGGGATTTTTTCCACAAATGGATGAAGAAATACTACTGGTATTTTGTAACACATTTTTCCCCTCTAAGTATTTCTGTCCCCTCAGAATCCTCATTTAGGATTATCACTAGAGCCTGCCCAGCTCTGGAGTTGGGATCAGAAGATCAAATTATCTTGTGGCTAAAAATGATCCACAAGGCACGTTTAATAAAAAATAGCCTTATGCAAATCACACTGTGTGTAAGGAGCTGTCCTGGTTTGACCTAAACCAAAACCAGTTCTTCCCTCAGTAATTTTACCTGCTCAGCAATCCATATATTTATATATTTTGGGTTCTGAGTCTTGGTCTGTTTCTCACAGACATCAGTGTGTCTGATTAAATTGCTTAAAAAACAACCAACCAACAACAAACCCACAACAAAACCTCAGGAAAAAATTAGAATATAAAAAAAAAAGAATGTAAATTTAAAATATAAAAAAATAAATATGATATAAAAATAATATAAATATATAATAAATATTTTAAAATAATATTTTTTAAAACATGTGGACACATCAAGCAGATGTTTAGCTTTGACACTGCAAGAACTGTGTCTGCTCTGTACTGGGGATGGAGATGCCACTCTGCTCATGATCATGATAAAAGACCTGAAAAAGGAACCTGTAAAGATGTCACCTGCTTTTTCTTTGTGCTCAGATTTTAAGTTGGCTAAACAATTAAAAACCTCTTACCATCATGGATTTTGGTGCCACTTCCACTGCAAAAACCAGAAGGCCCCTACTGCTTAGGCAGTTCTTACTCTTCTCATTGTTGACATGAATAATCACTTTGTTTTCAGACTGGAAGTGAAAAAACATTAAGGAACCCATTAGTCTGAATGGTTAAGTGGCTGCTCTTTAGGCAACAATTACACATCCCTCTTACTTCCTCCAATTTTGCTGTTTTACAGGACAGAAATGCTTTAGGGATGCTGATGTCTATTTTCTTTGAAGAGTTTCAAGTGTACCTCAGGACCATCAAAGCCTTGATCCCTTGTTGTCATTAAAGACTCCTTGATATAACAAACACTTCCTAAGACACAACTTGGGAACCACACAGAGTGTGAAAAGTGTTTGGCAGAGAATGTCACAGATTCTAAAAGACAAGTGGACAAATTCATACCAGATTTGAAGCACAAAGAAAAGAGTTCTGTCTCAAGCAGGCCTTGAGCTGCAAATCACTAAAGGGTAAGACAGTGATCTGGAGAAGTGTCACTGGATGCTTGCCCAATTTTTGTTTGCAGCATTCCCCAACAGGCCATTTCTGAAGTCTTTATATATTTTTTTAAATATTTGAGAAATTAATATAAGTAGAATCACTCAGTGAACAGATGTTCTTGCTAAAGCTATACAAGAAGGATCCAATACATAAACCTGAAAGCTTAGGTAACAGAAAAACCACTAAGCACCAGTTCATCCCAGGCAATTCTCAGACACATATTGACCAATCCCTGGAAAAATCTCACTGGAAAAATGTTTGATTCTTAACCAGTGCTACCCAGCATCTCCCTGGATTGAGAAATTGAACAGGAGCACAGTTCCTTTACACTGTCAGCCTCAAGCAAGCAAAGAAGCCACTGTTAGACTGACACACAAAGTTCCTCCTGCTGCTCCTGGTACAAAAGGTTTGTGGACAACAGAGTGCAGAGAGAATAATTCTTTAAATATGGAATTGTTGCAGAAATGTAAACACAATCTAGCATTAAGCTGATATGATTTTGAGGTAGCTGCTCTGGGGTCACATTGGTGCAGTCCTCTTCACAGCAGTGAGATAAAGGCAAACACAAGAATTATCTGTGCCCTTGGTATCTTCCTGTAACAGGCAGGAGGTCACAGGGATTCACCCAGCTCAGAGGGTGAGTTATAGTAAATTTGTGCTTTGGATGGTAGGAAATGCCTCATTAACTATTTCTTTTGGCACACAAATGGGCAGACAATAGACTGCTTACTCTCAGAGAAATTCTGTTGTATGCAAGGTCTTTTAATCCAGCCAGCTCACACTCTGCCCAAGGATTAGAAGACAGACACCTTTCCCTGCCCACTGATTAAATACATATGCAGGGCTAAACCAGAATCCCTCAAGAACCAGCACAGTTACTTCATTTAATTACAGAAATAACAAAGAAACAATTATTTCCATTGAACTTATCAGCACAATAACTTAAGATATAATCAGGCTGCTTGTGCTGCAGGAAGCTTAGAAGATGACAGATGCATAAAAATGCTTTTTTATTATTTCTTTCCAGACATTTAGAATGCACAGACACCTCCAGCCTACAAATTCAAACGAGATTTTCAGGGAAGTGCAACTGGTTGCTTCAAAGAATTGTGGTATTTGTGGAACCCAAATGCTCTAAGTGTCAGTGGTCAGTGATTTTGATCAGACAGCACCCAGTTGCCTCAGTATAGACCTCACCTCCTTCTCTGACAGCTCCCAAAAATATAAATAACTGCTGTACACCCACCCTAAAGGGCGAAGTGCAGATCTAAACCTGTAGTTCCAGGGAGCCTCAGCATTCAGTCCTAATATTAGTTCACCAACCCACCCCCTTTTGCATGTTTGTCCATTTAAAAATACACCTCTTGCTGTGATCTTGTAAGATTTAAGGCACCTGAAGTTCAGCATCTTACTGCACTGTGTTTTACTCACATGTTCGTTACCATCTTTGCAAAAAGGTTTAAAATCTCTGCTTTTCCACGACCACTTCTGCTTGAATTTATGATTCTTAGCTTGAATTAGTAATGAAGTAGATCTGTAAGACCAGACAGTTCACTTTTCCCATTCTTAGTATTTGTTTTCTGGTATTATGAACATATTACCTCTCCAGTCATTGTCAGAAATATTGACAATTGGAAAAAAAACACTCAGATTTTATACAATACTTAAAACTCCTCACCTCATTATAATAAGCTGCCCCTTCCAAGAACATTGATCCAGACATTTAGAGGCCCCTTCCAGACCAAATTATTCTGTGATTCAATGATCCTTTAAAAGTCTGAATCATATGTCAGAGAGCTTTGCATTAGAAACTTGGTATCAAAAACATTTAATTCTCAAAAATGATGCAAGGAGAGAAGAACAAGAACAATTATACACAATAACCCCAAGAAGTCTCATGCCATACCTTATTTTCAATGACAGAAGTGATTCTCCTGCCCCCTTTGTAGGTATAGATGATGATGTTTTCACAGCTGTCCATGACTTTGGCCTCTCCTTTATTAACAACAGACTTGCAAACAGCTCTGTTGAGTTGCCAGCTGCCTGCCTCTAGAGAGATGGGTTTAATTTTGGGTTTGCATTTTTCTGCAGAGATGTCAATGACAAAAGGGCATGCCTGCAATGGAGAAAATTCATTTTATCATTTTATCTGTAGTTTTTCCCTTTTGATTTTGCACCCACTGCTCCTAAGGATTTTCATATATGCTCTGAAGTAGAATTATCCAAATACCAGTATGTCACAGCATATTAAATATTTAAAACCTGAGAACCATGGCAATCTTTTAAACCAAATGAAAGCTCAGGACAAATGAAGGTTTTTCATACACAGTGCACTCATTATGCAGTTCAGCACATTTGGCTCCAACACAGCAAACCCTTCCTTGGCTAGCAAAACATACAGGAATTAAGGTGAAGTATGAATGTATTTCAGTGTCTGAAATAAACCTGTCTCTTTTACCTCTGACACTCCTGCTTTTTGTGCCACTTCATGCAGATTTGAAGTGTCTGCCATGTTGCATCAAGCACTCTGCTCTGACAGCATCTTGGCTAAGATCAGCACATGTAATAATCCAGAATTTTTTTTTTATTTAAACACAGTCATAGCACCTCAGTTTCTTTCAAATGGCTGCTGGAATCCACCAGGATTTCTCAGTTCTGCCTTTAATTTGTTAGAGGCTCAAAGCTCCCAAAATATCAATTTCTCAAATGATCTGACATCAAGGAACTCAAGGGTTAAGTTATAGAGAGACATTAAGCTACGTTTTCAGATGAAGGACTAAAGCATTCAGAAAGATATCGAAAGGCAAAGATTAAAGTCATAAACCACAGCCACTACAAGACACAAAATACCTAGGAGGAATTTCTAACTCGATAAAAACATCCCCAAAACCACACTTTCTTGGAGGATAGCTCCCTCTTACGTCTGAAATGCAGAAAGACAAGTTTTTAGTTGCTCTGATAAACCTATTCTGAGGAAAAGGAGGGAAGTGCTGCCCATTGAGAAATCATTCACCATAATCTCAAGATTTTCAGAGAGACACCTGGAGTCTCTCTACCATAATGAGCATTTCTGGTTCTGTACACGTGTTTCACACATATGTATTTTATATGGTGACTAAACTGACCTGATGTAGTTTAACAACAATTAAACAACTGGTATAATTGGCTCATGATTGAATAAACAAACATATTTTCCTGGGAATGAAAGTTAAATGATGACATTATCTGCATATTTAATGTTTTCTTTAATTTTTCCTAAGTTCTTTTCTATTCATTGAAAATATCTTTTAGTGATAACTATTCACACCAACACTGAATAAAGTTTCTGGAAAAAAAATATATTAAAAATATATATACTTATAAGCACACAGAAACAGTAAAGAAATTATGCCTGGTCCTCTAAAGTAAACTCTCTGCCACCAGCAGCTCTTTCATTAAAGTTTTCTGTTGAACATCTTAGGACCCTGTTGTGAAAGGCAACAGTAACAGAAATAGCCACGTTTGAAAAGCATTAATCCTGAATCATGTGGGGAAAAAACAAAAGTTATCTTCTCCTTATCTTCTATGACACCTTCAGCCATGAAAATGACTTTTGCAAGCAGAGCATGTCCTGCATTTTGTCAATTTGCTAACTGGTCCCAGATTACTATCAGTGTCCTCTTATCACTTCCCACCAGAAAGGTGTGAATTCTTTCCATGGCTATCACCAAAATTCCTTCCTCTACAACCCCACAAAATACTGGCTTTGTCTGAAGCAGAAGGCAGACTTTCTCTCTGAACAACACCAGTGTTTCCCTAAGCAGCAGGATGCCATAACAGTGTGAAACTCACAGTGTAAGCCTTGTGTTAATGGTTTGGGCTGCATCACTGACCTAGAGAAATCAATTTATGGCAGGGAGGAACAGTACTGCAGTAAAATCTGTGCAGCAGGTTGTCTGTGAAGCAGTTGCTGTGCTGTGTGGCTACCATACCTCAGTCATTTCTAGTGCTTTATTGTAGCCCAGAGACAACAAAGTGACCCAGAGGTCACTGGGGTCCCCTTCACGGTCGTTGGCTTCCATGAGATTCAGATCCATAAATCCTTGTCTGGTGAGCTCATTTTTCTTCATGTCAAAGTTCTCTGTTTAAGAAGAAATACAAAGTGGCACTTAAACATCTGCTCTCTCTGCAAACACCCTGCATCCTCCCACAGCCAAACTCCCTCTTCTGTTAACAAGGTTTACAAGATGGAGCCATCTTGCAGCCTCAGGCTCTCCAATATTATTTGGGAAAAAAATGTCCTTGGCCAGATCTGTGCCCTCTGCAGAGATTCCCTGTGGATTTTGGATAATGGCTACAAACAGCTGGCCCCTCATATAACCCAAGAGAGGATGAGATTTCAAAACAGAAAGAGTTCATATTAAATTTGTTTTTTTTTTTTTCTTTTTGCTGGCAGTATTTGTTGTGGTTGAGATCTGCAGAAGGGGCATTAAGAATAGGAAATGAAAGCCTGCTGGGGCCAGCACCAGTGTTTGAGGTTCTGGAGATAGAGATGATTTACTTAGTTCCTAAAAAGCAATAAAATGCCAATAATCCTAGCACCCTTCTCTTGACAGAATATCCTGGATCGACCAGTTTAATGTCAGCAAACACATAATTGAAATGTTCTTGTGTCAGAGATTTTTAAAAATGGTTTTCCCTTCTTCATAACAATGCTAAATCTTTACTATATATTATTAAAAAGGGATTACCAATTTAATAAATCTATCTAAGGGTACAGATGCTGTAATAAATGGCTTGAACTTTGGTGTCAGGATTTATGGTATTTGTCTGAACCCTTCCACTGATTAATGACCTGGTAAAACATTCACCATATTCTCTTCTTTCCCTTCTTATACACTTCAGGCACAGCTCCCCCCTTCCTACTCATGATGAGAGCAGCACAGAGGTGTAATTCTGACAAAGTCAAAATGTGGAAAAGCATGCACAGGCCTGAAAGGGACAAGAGACTCATGTAGAAAAGTATTTTCATATGAGCTTTCTCAGATACAGAACTCTTTCCAAAATGATGGAGTGGTGGGGGAAGAATAAGGAGTAGGACTTGTCAGATCTAAAGTATTTTACCCCAAAACAAGCAAAGTGAGTTATAGCAAAGATGACATGGGCCAATATATAAGGATCTGTTGTCCTGGTGTTTTAGAGAGAAGTTGCAGAAAAACTGTATTTCCTTTAGAAACTTCTAATTTCCATAGATGGCTTCTAAATTTCCTGGTGGTCCCCACACTTCAGATAAACTGCTAATAGTTTTAAAACCACTGCTTTCATGCAGTGCATTAAGTTCTAGGTGCTATTTTTCAAGTATCATATACACACACTAATTAAGTGTCCCTCTCAGCACTTTGTGGCATATGGAACAATATCAGCTTAATCTGCAGAAAGAGGGATTAAACAAATACTCAAATACTCAAATTACATCTCAATGCAGCATATGATCCATGATTAGAAAACCTGTAGGTTTTGGCAGCTACAATCTTTCACCTACAAAACTTTGCAATTAGTATTAGGAGGAATTTTCCCAGCAGAAGGGCAGTTGCACACAAAGCAGAAGGAAGCCAAACAAAGGAGACTGGAAAAGGGAAAAAAGAAGGAATATCCAAAAGCCTTCTTGATATCAGCTACAGAATGCTCAGTTCTTCTACACTACATGCAGAACAGGATGCTACAAAAAACCAGCTTGTGGACAGACTGACAATCAAGCCCAGCAACAAACTTACCCTTACACACAGCCCATGCTTCCTCATCACATTTCTCACCACTGGTTCTCAGTTCAAAGAAATTGTATTCCTCCAGACTCAAAAAGCCATTTCCATCCAGATCAATTGTTTCAAATATATCTGATAAAGCAGCTCTAAAAGGTTAAAAATAAAAAAGGAAATAGCTATTTCCAAATAATTCTGTTTCCTTTGCTCTCTCATAACACTGTCACTAACTGTTCAGACTATTTGAGAATACTCAGTACAAACAGGAATTTAGTAACACACAGCTTTTAAAAAGCAAGATGTTATCTGGAGCCCACACTTGGCAACAGGACTCACCTGAACTCTTTGGTCAGAGCCAGTTCTCCATCTTCATCTCTAGACACCAGTTTTGCTTCTCCAGTAATTTGAGTTTTTACCTTCTTTAACCTACAGCCTGTGGTGAATGGGAGGAGCCAGTAAACTCCTGATCCAAGCTCCCCTTTCCATCCCAACATCTGCTCTTAAAGGAAGACAGACAAGCTGATGAGTTACTTCTGCAATTACACATTTCTTCATTAGTAGTAATATTCATACAAAAGGGCTTAGTTGGAAACACTGGTAATGCCAGGTTCCTCCCTTAAAGAAACCATGGCTACAGTGAGATGCTGTGTGATGCCATTTTAAAGACACAAAAATTAGTGAATCTCTCACTTAAAATGAGATAGAAAAAGGTAGAGGACCAGAGATGGAGAACAAAATCACTCAAAATGTCCAATAACAGTCGTATCATTTTGTAGATTTGTAACACTCCTTAATTGTTACATTTTAAACCAAAAGCAGCCAGAAGGAGGCTGCCCAAACCCACTGAGTTTTTAATTTCCCCTCTGATTTATCAGCTTTGTTCAAACTATCAGCAAAAACTTCCAGTGTAAAAAAAAGTCACAAGCAACTCCAGGTTTAAGAAGCAAACTGAGTTCCCTGTGGCTTGGAAGGGGGAAATTAATGCTGCCATTTCTCCTCCTTATTTCTACCTCAGGATAAGACAATTCTGTGCACCATGAAGTGTTTGATTAAGTAGAGTTTGAACACCTTCCAAACACAGGGGAACTCACACAGGCACTGAGGATATAACAATTAAAACAGGAATACAACAGAAATACCTGACCTCTTTGTTTTGTTGTTCAGTAAAGCTCACAAGCTGTAGATTTTCTTGGGTTTCATTTTCCTTCAGGATATACAAAGCTGTGTCCACTGACAACCAATGGCAATATTTTCCTAAAAAGAAGAACATCCTCAACACGTGCTAAAAAATTACACAAAACTGTCTTGCAGTAAAACTTTCCTATATTGACAGAGTCCTATTAAAACTATAACTTGTCATGTTTTTTTCTGCTCAGTCATGTTGTGCTCCCTGCTTGGGCAGTGCCAATCAGCTGAGTGCATTTTCTTTCTCCCTTGGGACAGCCAACCTCTTAGATGATTTTTTTGTTTGTTTGTTTTCCATAGATTTCTGAAGTTTCTTTATAGCAAATTTAAATGTTAGCTCTGTATCACTCTTTAAGGTGTTTATGTACTACAAAACTCAGTGAATATTGGATTTTCTGCCTCAAACACTTTTGTAAATACTTAAGTTGTGACTTTTTATGGCAGCACAGTATCTTTTATTGCAAAGTACTGCAAGTGAGAAAGGGAGAGATACATCAGCAGAAGAGAAACTATTTTTAATAGAGGGAAATTCTCCAAAGACAGACAACTCCACTTACCTTCTCCCTGAGGAATGCTTAAAGGTTTGATGGTGATACATACTGCAGACCTTTGGGGTAAGTACAACTTGTACTTGTGACTAATAATTTCCCCATCTTCTTCTAAGTAGAAGCATCCTTTGGATTGTGCACGTGGCCATTCCTGGAAACCAAGCACATACAAGATGTTGCCTTCATCTGTGATCAAGTAAAAATGTGTCTTCTCTGATATATTAATTTATTTGATGATTTAATAAATCCTAAATAAAATACACTACAAGATAAAGCATGGATTAGCTACTCTTTCCTTAAAATGAGTTTCCTCCAGGAGTCCATTTTGTAGCCAGTGTCTGCAGAGCTGAGAGTAATATTGCTTCACTTGTGCAAATGCATGGAAAACACACAGATTATTCCAATACTCAAACAGCTGATATGAAATTTGAATTGCTATAAAAAACTAAAATGAACTTGATTTACTACTGGAAGGCTGGAATTTTGCTACATTTTAGTTCCATCAGGCCAATCAAGCAAAGAACACAACTGAATGAAGAGTTGTTTGCTCAGACAAATCACAAGTACAAGTAGTGGTCAAGTTAAATCTTGAGTTTAACATCAATCAATCTAAGAAAGCAGGGAAAAGATCTCAAGAAACAACGTGCAGGCTAGGATGTGAGTAAAAACAGTCAGCAAAAGTATGACACTGCTTTAGGAATGAAATACCAAACTGCTATTCTTGCAGAGGGCATAGGGTGGTGCTATATTCTCCAAATTAGCCACGGCAAATTACAAACAGGACTGAAGACTTTGGAAGCTAAAAGATGATTTTTCTGGCTTTAGTATTTCACCCGAACGCATGACAAAAGTTATCATGGAATAGATAACATAGTGGGAAATGTCTGTGTTAAAATACTAATCATAAAGAAACGTTAGGGACTACCTGTTGCTGCCCAAATAATGCATTTGACTGAAATTACAAATGAAGTTATTAAGTCCACACACTCACTTCTAGTTCCAGATAAAAAGCCCAGCAGGTGAGAAAGCTGTTTATGCACATTTGCAGCACCTCTGTTACTCTTTTTTTCCCTCCCCAAATTTATTTGTATGGCTTTGAACATGTCACAAAATTCCACTGACAAAAAGAAAGGAAGAACATAGAATCCTAGAATGGGCTGGGTTGGAAGGGACCTCAGAGCTCATCAAGTCCAACCCTTGATCCACTCCCCCCGTGGTTCCCAGCCCATGGCACTGAGTGCCACATCCAGGCTCTTTTGAAATATCTCCAGGGATGCAGAATTCACCACTTCCCTGGTGTCCTGGTTTGGGCCAGGATAAAGGTGATTTTCTGTCTTGTACTTTTGCTTTTAGCTCAGTCTCTTGTAAGTAGTTGCACTTGCTGAAATGAACAGCAAGTTTCTCAGACAGTGTGTGTTTCTAGGACTGGTAACACTTGATGTTTATAGTTACTGCTAGAGACTGGTGTGCAGAGCCAAGGACACTGCTCAGCTCTGAGGAAAACACAAAGAGGTCCCACCTGCATCCCTCCTTTGGGAGGAATGGACAAGATAGATGCCAGAATTGACCAGAGTATTCCATCCCATACACCTCATCCTCAGCATAAATTTGAGGGATCACAAGGGCCAAGCCAGATTTCCAGCTTCCAGCTGCCTGCCCTTCCTGCCTTTCCTGCTTCCCTTCCTTCACCCCAGCATCCTGGAAGGATTCCATCTCTTCCTCTGCCTGTGGTCCTGATCCGTGCCAGCCCTTATCTGTGTGTTCTGCCTCCAGTTCCCAACTGCTGCTGACTCCAGGATTCCAGCCTGGACTTTCCCAGAGCTGCCCTGCAGCCTCGGTGGTGACGTGAGAGTTATTGGGGGAAAGGTGGGAGGAATGTGGTATCCATTTTCTTGTATATTTGTATATATTTAGTAATTTTTCCTATTTATCATTACTGTTTCATTAAAGTTGTGTAGTTTAGTTTCCAACCCATAAGTCTCTCTCCCTTATTCTCTCTCCTTTCTTATCAGGGAGGAGAGAGAGATTAATAGAGAGCGTCTGGTACTCGGTTTAATTGCCGGGCCAGTGTTAAACCCTGACACCTGGGCAGCCCATTCCAATGTCTGATCACCCTCTCTGTAAAGAAATTCTTTCTCATGTCCAACCTAACCCTCCCCTGGCACAACTTGAGACCTCTTGTGCCCTCTTGTCTTGCTGAGAGTTGCCTGGGAAAAGAGCCCAACCCCCCCCTGGCTCCAACCTCCTTTCAGGGAGTTGTAGAGAGTGATGAGGTCTCCCCTGAGCCTCCTCTTCTCCAGCCTCAACACCCCCAGCTCCCTCAGCCTCTCCTCATAGGATCTGTGCTGGATCCCTTCACCAGCCCAGTTGCCTCCTTTGGACCTGCTCCAGCACCTCAAGCTCCTTCCTGAGCTGAGGGGCCCAGAACTGGACATAAGTCTCTCTCCCTTATTCTCTCTCCTTTCTTACCAGGGAGGAGAGAGAGATTAACAGAGAGCGTCTGGTACTCGGTTTCATTGCCAGGCCAGTGTTAAACCCTGACAACTATATACCCTATATATATATATATATAATTATGAATACATTCCATATTTTTTATATTTAAATAGAAATTTCATTTTCCATGGCTTTTTACATTTCTAAGGGTTTTAAAACATTCACCACGTTTTGACTTCCAGGGTTTTCTTCCAACAGAAATGTAAAGTTGGCATTGCTCCAACTTCAGGATGGCAAGATTTTTTTATTGTCTCCCCCCCCCCAAAAAAAAAAACCCAGAGATATGTGGACTGGAGAAAAAAAGATAAATACTTCTGAATGCAAGAGAAATAATATGGATTTTGGGGTGCTAGATTGTTCCAAACCACAAATGAATCGTTTAATTAGTAGTAGTTCTAATCAATGAACTAAACAGATAGTAATAATTGGTAGTAAAAAATAAACAATATATACTAGTAGTAGTTATAATGTTAGTAACTATACTACTAGTAGTAATACTACTACTAAGTAGTTCTACTTAAACATTTTCATTCTTACTATTGATTTCAGGTTTTGTCCAATGCTAATTAATACTGATTGATGTCTACAGCTGCTTTTTTCAGTCAGACCTTACTGGTTTTTACAAAGTGGAATCCAATATGGGGACACTGCAATGGTTTTATGTGCCACACATCATGTTTGAACAAGGTGAAACTGCAGGTTCAATTGCATGGAGGTCCAGATACCTAAACAGACTGCAAAAAATTCCTTTGAGATGATGTTCTTAAATTTTAATATAGAACAAATGTCACTGTACAGCAACGTGGAAGACAGAAAGGACTTTGGAGTTCAATAACAAATACAGAGTTGTTATTTGAAACAAAAATGTAACTCGTGAGAACAATCAGTTTGGTTTTTGAGCAGCAGTTCTGCTATGTGGTCATAACCATTTTTTCCCCTTCCATACAGGGGTCTCAAGGTGCACATTTTTAATGTATCCTAGCAGTTTCCAGTTAATGTTTTATATTTCTACAGCTATTATTTTCTGTTGAAAGAAAACTAGTTAAAGGTTCAGTCAAGACAGGGAAAACAAAGGAAAAAGATCAATATTAACACTCTACAAATATTGACTTAGCAAAGTGACTTTGTTGTCTTTCTCCCACAGGAATTTATATTGAAGGAGTGATCTATTAAAAAAAAATACTGATAGAACATATTAGTCTAACTAAAAATCAATATTTTTCAGGCTCCAGCATATATTTACAAATTAATGCCTGACAAACTGAGTATGCTCACAGACCTGTTATTTATTTCCAATTACCTTTCACATAAAGGTTTATGATACACAATCTTTCAGACTACTTAAGCATTTAAAGTTCTCACCAACCTAATAAATTATTAAATTTTAAATTTCTCAAAAAGTCATTAAACATTTTATCCCACACTGGTTTCATTTATACAAAACACACTTGGTTCTATTAAACCTTCACACCTGAAAAATTATTTTCAATAACTAGATGTCAGCAAAACCAACAGTATATAAAAATGTTAATATGTATGAAGAACTCCCAGCAGTTTATTGCTGCCCTTGACAAACTATTAATAAAATGTAAGCTAAAAATCAGAGAAAAACGGTTTCTTATTTAAAATGCAATAACAAATGTGCCTAGAGGAAAACAGCATAATTTCTAGAGGACTGGCTTACATGATACCTTCATTGTGTCTGGCTCAATTAGCTTTGTGTGCCTGTTGCTGCTGGGCCCCATGCTGAGTGTGCTGGAAACAGATGCCTTGCAACTCTGAGCTGATGAGGGGCGGGAAGGAGTTCTGCTCTCACCTGTCAAAAGAGATATTTAGTTACAAAAAGATAATTTCAAGCTACTCCTGGTGCTGTTTATCAGGAAAGCTTTGCATTTCTAGGCACAAGGAGAAAAACTGGATGACAAGAGGTTCAATCAGCTAAGCTGACTTCCCTTATAAATAGATAACACTTCAGAATTCATTAGCAAATGTCTTGACTTCCCTGACTTCCCAAGTAAATGGGCATATGAATGGTAAAACCTTGGAATCCAAACCTACCTGGAGGAAAAAATAGTTTCCACATGATTCCATTTACCTCAGAATCAAGGTAAATCTGTCCTAAGTGGAAAGATTTAACCTGCTTCTAATTTAAAGTTATTTTTTTCCAGGACAGTGTAGTTTCCCTGCTGGATAGCACATCACACATGCACAGCTGCATTATGCAATTACTTCCCAAGCCTTTACTTTCTGGTTCCTTGAGTCAGGGCAACTCTGCTGCTACAGCTGTTGATTTAGCAACATAAACTCCATCTCCATGGCTCTTTTGTCATCTTTGCAGGTCTTCAGTTGTCTAGAATTGAAGCTTCAAGTAAAGAGAGCACAGGACCTGCAAACACTTCATCCATGGTACCTTTGCAGTGCATTAGGTCTTTTTCCAGTTTGGGAAGGATTTTAAATATCTTTGTAACTTCAGGAAGAACATTAAACTCTCATGTTGATTGTGCTTGAGAAGTAGCCTCCATAATTGAAACAGGTATCTTACTGATAAATGTTTAAGGTTTCATCTCTGATCTGGGGAGGAAATAAATAACTTGCCTATGTTGCAACACCTGAGCATTCATTTTCTCTCTTTCCTTTGGACTGTGTCACATGAGAGCCAATGGAATTCACCTTGAATTGGACAACTTTGGATCATAATGCAGCCATTTGAACGTGGGGATGAGGGATTCTATTGAGACATTCATAGGATTGCCACAGTAGAAATTAATATCAGTCAATAACACCCTCATTAACCTGAGAATAATTAAACAAACACTCAACTCTTCATTGGCCCAGAGCACGACCTCCCACAGCATGAAAACTCCCCATATGAAATACCTTTTGTTGGTGGCAGTTTGTGATCAGTTTTCCTGGAGATTCTGGGTGATGGTTTTGACAAAGGGGCCCCTTCAGAGGGACTTTCAGCTTGACTTCCAAACTGCTGCTGCCTCCATCGACCATCAACCTCCAGCCTCTCTCGGGCAGCCTCGCAGCACCGCTCCCGCGTTGCCACGAACAACTCACAGAACTTCAGGTAAAGAAAAGCCATCTGTTAGGTGAAACATTCCTTAAGCTTTAAGGATTAAAACAGTAGTTAGGAAAAGACAGGTCAGCAGATGTAAGGTATTTTCTCCTCAAGCAAAATATTAGTTTTCATTTTCATACACATAAGTGACTCAGTAAAACGGAGCCATGACTCAGCAATTACGTCCAAATATTGAATTCAAAGTGATTTTTCCACCCAAGAGATGACTTATATTCCTTTCTAGATATTGAAGACCTATTAATTTTTTTAACACAGTTGTCTGTCTTCTCTGAACCTGTATTTACATACAAATCTTTCAGACTCTTTCCTCGGCTCAAAACTTAAAGATGATGTCAGAACAGCTGAAAAGATAAACTGAAAATGGGGTGTTCAACATATACAGTGATGTCCTCCACCCAAAAATGATGCTGATTAATTAAGTTTGCCATCTTTACCCTCCTATTCCTTTAACTCTTCACACACATCTTAGATTTCATGCTTAATATCAGACTCTGCCTACTGCATCAAGTTAGAGCAAGGCAGATAAAGAGAGGGGAAAGAAATATAAGGAAACTCATGTTCCAGTGAGTCAGAGAGGGCTGGGGTAAGGCCAGCACATGGAGAAAATCTTGCATTTTGATAATGCTAATCCTGTCAATGAAAGCCAGTAACACAAAGACAAACAACATCACTCCTTTGCCACACCTTGTGGTAGTCAAGTTTGCCACTGCAGTTAAACTCAGCTTGTTTAATAATGGCACTCACTTCATCCCGAGTCATTTTTTCACCTCTCTGCAAAAAAAAAAAAAAAAAAAAAAAAAATCCAACTCAGTTTGGGTTTCTAATCAAGAATGCTCTTCCCCTATGGTGCACATTTATTTTAAAAATTAAAAAAAAAAAACACAAGGAAAGATTCTTTTACTATCTTTCCAGGGAATCTTGTCTTGCAGTAGAGATAGTAGAGAAACAGATTTTTGTTTGAATCATCAAAACAGAGGTTAGCTTTGCAAAAAAATTTGTCCCTACAATGCTACCAAACACTGAACAGATGAATTGCAGCAGTTTCAGCAATTTTGTGGTGTCTTTTGGAAAGCTATTGTGAATGACACATGGATTTCAGAAAACCTTCCATAAAGTGGGTAACTCCCAGCTCCCAGTCATTCTTCCTTACACCACAGCATGCTAAGAATCAAGAGCTAAACTTCAGAATGCTCAACTTCACTTATTTACTTGAGCTATCCTATTATGCCAGCCTATGTCTACAATTTAGTCCACTTGAAGAGTTATTGCTCTTTCTCTCCCAGTTTGCTCTCCTCTACATTTAAAATTGCTTTATTTTCACTTCTGAGCACCCTACTAGAATTCTACTGGTAGTCCATTTTTAATTGTTACTGTTTCCTTGTGTTTGGGCTATTCCAGACAATTGGCTTTTACAATGAAGGCAGTTTTGGAATTGTACAGAGCAAAAAAAAACCCAAAAATCTGCCAGAACAGAGAAAGAAAGTCACTGTAATCATCTGTGCTGTACATCTATGTAGTTTAAAGTCAGAGCATCAGCTCTACACCAGCTTGGAAGACTGTTTTGTTTGCTTGCTTTACAGATCCTCAGAGGAGCTGGATTTTTATCTTGTCAACACCCACCATTCCAACACCCTCTTGATAACAGTTTCTTCCAAGTTCCATCTCCTACAATCTCATAATATCATAAAAATCTCAGCTGCTATTTAAAAAAAATAGATTGTTTTATATCTCCTTTTAGATTATACAATGGAAGCTAAAAATATAGTGGCAATTCAGCAGCTAAATGAAAAGTTCCAGATATTTTTCAATCTAATTATTTTAAGTCATATTAATGCCATGTACAACTGAGCCTGATGGTATTTGCATGCTCTGGAGAATTCATTTTCTCCTGATACTTACCAGAGTAAGAATTTTATAAAGTTCATCGTGTAATATATATCCAGTGTTATCTGTGTCTATTTTCTCAAATGCTTCCAGCAGGTCAGTTTTTGTAGCTGGTTTTTCTTTTTTTAAAATAGTACAAAAATCATCAAAATTCAGTGTAGTCGTTTGTGAGGTCCAGTATTTATTAACTGTCTTCTGAGATGGATTTCTTCCAGCCTGTTGAAGTACTGAACAATAAAACTCAACATTAACTCTATACCCCAGCTGCTAATAAAGCTTTCTCAAAATATCCTTTAATCACTTTCCATGCTCAGAATACTTTTTTAAGGCAAATCAGTCCAAGGGAAAAGCAGGTCTAAAGGACAGGAATTATTTTGCTTAAAGACTCTGATCTGCTCCTTCCACTTACTCATGTGCACTCTCCTACTAAACCCAATGGGATGTCTTCCTGAAAGAAAATTAATGGGTTTGACCATTAAGCAAAACACTCATGAATTCCCAGAGAGTCTCCTCAAGTGACAAGTGTAAATTTCAGCCCAGTGTCTCTAACCTCTGCCTCAATATCAAGAACCTGTTATTTGTAAGCTTGCACATTTTTAGATCCTGTTTCTGAGATCCACCTAAGCCTTCCCACTGACTTTGCCAAGAGCTGTGAGACAGTGTGGAATTTATCTTACCAATCTTTTCTGTCACACCTGCACGTGTGAGTTCATCAGTGCAAATTATGCAATGTGAACTTAAAATGTAAAGGGAAGAAATGATACAGGCATTGTAAAATGAAAAATGAAAGAGACAGACATGGTTAAGACCAACAGCCAACTCCAGACACACAGCCAGCTCCACCTACATCAGGCATTCTTCAAAATGAACTTGAAGGGTCAATCCCTGAGTGAATATTTTACAGTTCAGAACTTCCACCAGACACCACGTGGCAAGAGATGCTTAAACACTGGCACCACTCGTTTGATAAATGCCAGAATTAAAATTCAGATGACATCTAAGTCTCTAATAACTCTCAGTGCCTACAAATTTTAGAAGAAGTCCTCAAATATCTCTGAAAAGACTGGGAGCCTGAGCAACTAATTGCCCTTTCTGAGCTGGCCCTGAGACCCAAGCACTTGCTGTGTAGCAAAGCAGCAAGTGGATAAAGATGAAAGGTAAAGCATATATAGGGATGACCTTTGCTCACACCACTCCTATCTTAAAGCCCAGATGATCCAAAACTATCGTTAGGATGTCAAAAAGGCACTTTTATTGCAGTTGAGAAAGTCTGGATAACTCTAGGTCACATGTTGAGAGAATGTGCCTGAAAAGGACTGAAAGACACTTTCATGGCTCCCTAACACAACTACATACAGCCAGGAGTAAACTTTTTTATGAAGAGAGAAAAATTTTCTAAGAAAGAGAAAAAAGCTCAAATATGGTTAGAAAATGCACAATCCTACAACTCTAAGTTGATACTATATTTGCTTGAGAAACTTTATCTGGAAGCATGAGGCCCATTTCACACCTGAAACAGGTTATTACTCAGTCTTATCTTACTCATTCATTAAGAGATATTATTAAAAAAAAAAATCCATTTGCAATAACTGTAACTTTTCAGGTAAACTTTTGTTATGTTCCTAATAACTCCAGGCAAGATACTTTGAAATTCCATATGTTTTCAAAAAAAAGTTGCTAAGCTCCACAGCTTTCAGGGTCCAGACAACTTGAGTACAGCTGAAGCACTCAGAGATATTTTTTCCTGTTGTACTGCTGACTGTACAGACTGCTGACTGACAGAAAGACTGTTTGTACACAAACATAACATGGGTGGAAAAATGAGAACTTTTGATTTTAGTCCATGGGAACATCTTAATCCAATAGTAGTTTAAATAAAATACAAGTAAGAATTCTCAGGAAATGACAGTTTCCAGCACTTAGGAACAAAGATTAAGGGTTTGGGAGAATTAAAAACTTTGAGGAATGGTAGTTTCTATAAATTTTGAAAAAACACTATGTGACATATTTTACAACTGGCAACTGTCTTCCAAGACACAGCCACCAACACCTGAAATGTGAATTCTACCTAAAACTACTAAATTTCTCTCACTGGGACACTCTCACCACTAAACTGCTGACTGCTGCCTGTAACCACCCCCTGCAATCATCACACACATTAGTTAACAGGGGAAAAAAAACTCTGTAATCATTACCTAAACTGAGTTGTTCTTTGGATTTAATGTTTTCCAAACTGCTTTTTAGAACAGTGAGATAAGCTGCTCTGCAGTTCTTGTAGAAGATTGCTTCTTCAGCATGCTGGGACTTCTTTGCTTGGGAACTTTCTTGGGCCTTCTGAACAGAGAGGGATGCATCATTCTCAGGACTGCCAGCCATTCTGTGAAGATACAATTATAGTTAGATTTTTTTTTTATTGTCTAGACAGCTTAATAATGCCTCTGCTTTACCCTCTGGAACACAGACTAGCACAAATTATCCTGGCACCTAGGTTGTATCTTTTCCACCCCCCAAATCTGGGATGTAATCATGTTACTTGAAAGAGTAAAAACAAATGTTCAAGTTAGTTGTGGCAAAAAACAAGGTTAGAAATAAACCACCAGGACCTGTCCTTACACATTCCCACTAGAATTTCTACTCCTGCCATTTAGCTACATTCTCCCAATAAGAGAAATTGGTCCCAGTACCACTCTCATTGTTGCTACTGGTCAAAATGCCAATTTAAACAAGGGCACAGGTGTGAGAGGTACAAAATAATTTAGACTTCTTCAACACAGACACCATATAACATCATATGCACCATGTAACATGCAGTATTTAAAAAATGATACCATCATTATTAAATTGATTACATGGTTGTTTTGTTGTTTTTTTTTTTTTTTCTGGGGCCAACCTATTCCAGAATAGGTTTTTGGTTTTTGCTTTCAGCTATAACTCAACAAAACACATGGCTAAGTAGCACACCTGGTCAAAACTGTAACCCTTAATCATTCAAGTATGTGAAGCTAAACACTCAAGTCTAGTTTTAAGTTATCTAAATAGAATTATTAGAAATACATCTGAAGCTAGGAAAGTGCATAAACCTTGGTGCAACTTAAGCCTTTTAAGTCCAAGAACACTACCCAAAAATCTGGAAAACAGAAAAAAAAAAAGAAATGCATTTTTTCTAAATTATTAAAACTTATCCCAAGCAGTAAGTAACACAGTTTACTCACCAATGGCCAGTAAACTTTAACAGCACTTTTCTGATTTTACCAAGGGTGATTAAGGTTTTTAGAAGGCCACCACAGAGGGACACTAAATCGTGTTGTACTGTTGGTCTAACAGCCTCTGGTATTATTTTACCCCATGTTGACTTCACCAAATATATTCCAGTATAATAAATTGAATATCTCAAGTTCAGCAACAAGACAACGACATCATAGGGTCCCCTTCAGGACTCATTGGATTTTGACTCAGGAGGCCTAAATCACTTGCACCTTCTTGAGTTATATAGGCCTTTTACACTTGGGAAAGAAAGATAATAATCGCTTATCATGGATGAAGTACCCTATTTATAATACACAGGCTGCCTGCCTGACACTTTAATATTACACCAGCATTAGAAGGACCCCATAGGGACACTGTGACACAGTCTGGTTACTGCAAACGGGTGTCACAATAATTAAGCACCAGTGTTACACACACAAAAATGGAAGTGGGTTCAAGTCAAGGAGGAAAAGAAGAATAAATGTTAATTTTCCAGTAACTAGTTTATAAAATGTGAACTCTCGTTGATACTCCTCAGCCTTCCCGTTGCCAGGGTGTTTCTTACGTGGGCCACAGCACTGCCAGTAAGTAAATAGCTCAGAAATCCAGGGAGGAAGAGCTCTGGGACAGCACTGCCAGCAGCCCCATGGCTTCTTTTCGTGCATTTTTCCTGAACAAATGTAATTTTAAACAAAACAGAGGGCAGCAGTCCCGGCCTCGGCTGAAGCAGCAGGCCGATGTAGTTTCCTGTTACTTTCAGTTTTAGTTTTTGCTGCTCAGTTTTATGATTCTACCCAATATAAGCCTTCTTCCAAGCAGGAATTAAGCAGTACCCTTCGGGGCAATACTGACCTTTCCTGAATCCAGGCCCGAGGGTGAGCTCCATCCACCTCAAAACCGCAGCAGGGATGGGGCGGCTCCGCGATGCTGCTGCTTCCCAACCTCTCGGGCCTCACTCCCTCCTGAAACACGGAAAGTTTTACCACATAAATCTCATCCCATCCCTCTCCCGTGGACACGGGGGTCTCCCTGAGGCAAAATCTACCATCCATAAACCCATCGCAACCCACGTCCCGTCAGAGGGGAATCAACTCTCCCGCCCTGCCTAACCCAGCCCAGCCCTGAGGCGCCGCTTTCAGCCGCTCACCTCCCTCCCGAAGCCGCCCAAACCTTCCCGAGGTGGCAAAGCCGCCCCTCGGCCCGGTTCGTACCGTGCTACGAAGCCCTTCCCGTCCCTCAGAGGCCTGAGGGGCCTCTCCCCGCCCTGTCCCGCCGCCTCCTCCCGCCCTGCCGGGGCCGCGTCCCGCCCTCTCAGCGCCGTTTCCAGCCGGCGGCGTTTGACCGGCGCACGGCGGCGGGAGAGCGGGGAAGGCGGCGGGAGAGCGGAGAAGGCGGCGGGAGAGGCTCCGGGCACCGCAATGTCGTAGGTATCGGGGCGGGAGGGTAAGCGGGGCTCTAGGTGCCGGTAAGCGGGGCTATAGGTGCCGAAAAACGGGGCTCCAGGTGCCGGAAAACGGGGCTCCAAGCGCCGTTCTCCGCCCCTTCCCCGCCAGGAGCCCGTGTGGGACGTTGCGAGGCGGAGCGCTGCTCCCTGGCGGGCTGAGTCCATGGCCGTTCCCTGAGGAGAGATACAGTCCCGGGGTTATCCCGGAAAGGGGAAGGGAAGGAGGTTTTGTGAGGAAAGGAGGGTGTTTGTTCCTAATTCTGCCTTCCAGGTGTTGGATGGGAGCGGGGGATGCTGAAGCCGGTGGGGTCCTGAGGGCAGAGCTCTGGCGGAGCGGGGAGGGCTTTCTGTAGGGTGTGTGTTCCCGGCTTCCCCAGAGAAAAGGGTTTGTTTGGATCCTCAGAGCTCATGGATAAAGCCCGTGGAGCTGTGGGATGGGGTGGAGGAGTAGCAGGAGCCATGCCGGGGGTTGTGCAGCTCTGGGAAGGCATCGCAGGGCCCTGGTGATGAGGGGCAGCCCCGGCCCGGTGTCCCTGAGGCCGGATCTCTTTGTACCATCCCCCGAGGGGAATAAATCCCCTTCATATCACTCCTGTTCTTTGCTGTTTATTCAGCAATAATCCAGCAAGTCTGGTGCTACCCTTGAGTATCTTTGCTAATCGTGGGTTTCTGAAAAACAATAGGGAAAGGATGTTGCTGCCTTACAGCAGCAGGAAGGTGAGGCCATAAGGCTCATCTTGCCTATGGATAGGCTTGGGATATTGTCCCAGCTTCCAGGTCCTACTATAATTTCAAACATAATTTAGGATAGAGCTATCATAGGTTCCAACTTCTGACAATCTTTCTCTTGACCCCTGGGACCCTTTGAAGTGATGATGCCAGGCAGCAGTAATACGGAGGAAACATCAAGGCAAAAGCTTCAATTTTTTGGTATTTAAGTCTCTTTGGTTACACAAATAAAATACCACGTTAGCTGGGAAATGATCATGTGTTCATTCTGCTTTTCCAATAAATAAATAAGACAGTTTTGGGGGCATGTTTTGAAGATGAAGCAGTATGTAGATACCATATAGGTGTTTTCTGGTTTACCCAGTGAAAGCTGCAACTTAAAGGGAAAGTACCTGAAATAGTCTTAAAATGCACTACAGTACTTTCTAGAGTATTTTAAATTAAATAATACAATCAAGTCCCTGATTCTGTATGTTCTTTTTTGTATATTAAATCTGTTCTTGACTGCTACCTTTGCATTCATTCATAAATGAATTGTGAAGGAGAGAAAGCTAAGTGCACGTGGAATTAAAAACACTCTTAAAAACCCATTCCTACAAAGAAAGTTAAATTGCATACCTAGATTCTCTCTGCTAAGCAGTTCCTCATGTGTAAGTGGTTTCATCAAAGCACCAACTCAGTGAGTAAAGGTCTCCCAGTATTAGCAAGGAACTGACCTGGAATGATAGATGAACAATATTCTTTAGAAGCAATAGGTAGCTCTTTAACCTGATAAATATTATGGGCAAAATAATAATTGAAAGTGTGTACAGCTAGCTATAAGCACATGCCATCTTTTGAAAGATCTGAGAGAAGACATTTTGGCCAGCTGGGTCTTCATGTTGGATGTCTGGATGATTTTTTTTTTTCAGTGGTCTGAGCTGATAATTTTATTTCTTTTTCAGTGGTCCTAGCTAGGATTGACTGCATGTAGACTGAGGGCCCAATTTTTAACTTATTGTGAGTGAATCACAGTTGCCAGAGACTTACCAGCTCATATTATGGCATCAGAAAGAGAATCACTAAAAGAAGCCCAGAAGCTGCTGGACAGGATGGATTGGAAGAAGAGATGGAAAGTTGACCTCCTGAAGCCCAAACTGTACCCATGCAGCTTCTCCCAATGTTGAGGAGCTTGCCTGGAATGGGACTACTGCCTCTTTGCTGCCACAGCTCAGGGCTTTGCAGAGCTTTTGCAGGCCAGCAGGTTGAAATTGAAATTTGAAATTTGGGCTGCCTGCAACTCTCAACAGTGTGCTCAGGTAGCCACGAAGGCCAATGGCATCCTGGGCTGGCTCAGGAAGAGCGTGGCCAGCAGGTCCAGGGAAGGGATTCTGCCCCTGTGCTCAGCCCTGGGGAGGCCACAGCTTGAGTCCTGTGTCCAGTTCTGGGCCCCTGAGCTCAGGAAGGAGATTGAGGTGCTGGAGCAGGTCCAGAGAAGAGCAAGGAGGCTGGGAAGGGATCCAGCACAAGTCCTGTGAGGAGAGGCTGAGGGAGCTGGGGGTGTTGAGGCTGGAGAAGAGGAGGCTCAGGGGAGACCTCATCACTCTCTCCAACTCCCTGAAAGGAGGTTGGAGCCAGGGGGGGGTTGGGCTCTTTTCCCAGGCAACTCTCAGCAAGACAAGAGGGCACAAGAGGTCTCAAGTTGTGCCAGGGGAGGTTTAGGTTGGACATTAGAAAGAATTTCTTTACTGAGAGGGTGCTCAGGCATTGGAATGGGCTGCCCAGGGAAGGGGTGGATTCTCCATCCCTGGAGATATTTCAAAAGAGCCTGGATGTGGCACTCAGTGCCATGGGCTGGGAACCATGGGGGGAGTGGATCAAGGGTTGGACTTGATCAGCTCTGAGGTCCCTTCCAACCCAGCCAATTCCATGATTCTATGATTCTATTGCTGTACACAATACTTGACAGCTTTTACAGAACATCATCTTGACCAGTCCACAACTTTCTAAGAGATTTTAAAAATCTTTATAATTTAGTGGGGTGCTATTTTTTTTTTTCATGTAGTTTCTCATTTGTCTTCATCCTACAGCTATGTTTGAGTCCAGATTCTGCTTTGCTTTGGCTTCCAGCTTCTTTTGAAGTCCATCATAAAAACTTCCATCATAACATGCCTTAGTATAACATGCAAATGCATTGGCCCCTAGAGCACCCTTCAGAGCAGAGGTATTAATAAATATAATGTTTCTGTGCTGCCACTGGGGTGGAAGATGGAATGGAGTCTGCTTTCCTTAAGCAATATGGGTTTCTATTTTAAAAAGAAATACATTGTAAAGAATTCCATCAAACTGCTGCAGCTTTGGCTGCCCTGTGGCAAGAAGTTCACACACATTTTTAATTTGTTACCTGTTTACTTGGCTTTTTAAAGATAGAATACTTTCCTTCTCCTTTTTTGTGACAAAGATGGTTGTAAAACACTATCCATATAAGACTCTTGACTGAGTTATATTTCAAAGGTGTGTTTTCATTCTGTTTTTCCAATACTTTAATTTACATTTTTGGAATAGTAACATAAATTTCAAAAGGATATGTTTGGAATTAGGTCACCTTGATTCCTTACAAGCCAAAACATTGTTTTCCAAGAGAATACCAGTGAATTTGGTTCTTGAAATCTGATGTGTTTTCTAAATCATCTTTAATTTTATGTAATATGTGTTTCTATAGATATATAGAATAGGGACTATTCTTATAAAGAATTTAATTTTTTTTTTTTTTTAAATCTAATGCTTTAAACTATTGCTAAGATTTAGGAATGGGCTTTAAAAGTTTTGGTTGTCTCTGGGAAAAATAGTCTTAATTTATGTTGACCTTTCTTTCCTTTGAGCATTTAGTCTGCATTCAATAAAATTTTGATGACTGCTCTTTAGAAGACAGCTGTACCATATAAAGTATTATAAATATTCAGCTTTCCTCTTCTAGTGTTGCCATTAACAGCTGGGCATCCAGTTCAGCAGAGCAGATTTTTGCAGAGAGAGCTTGGCATGTTCCTGAATCAGGATGGTGAAGAAGACTAGCAAATAGTTTCTTATGGTTTGGGGACCTGTAAAGACATAGAGCATCTGTTCCCCAGCTAAGTCCTAGTCTGGCAGCACTGAATCATGTTAAGAGCTAAAATGATGGGAAGAACTACTTTTTTCACCTTGGCTGTACCTGTGTTTCAAATGCCTGATACATTATTTCTGCTAGTGGCAAGATAATTCCAACCCTTCTTCCTCAGAAGGTATGGAGATGGTAGTGGGTTTGCTTTTTTTTCTCATTGTTTGTGGTCTTTGAGAAAGAGACAAACACCCAGTGTGATTTCTCTTCAGTGCCTTGGGTTTTATCTCTTGAACAAAATGGAGAATTGGGTTTTCTTGTGCAAATATTTTATCCTTCCAAGCCAGCAATAGACAGGACTTCAATCAGTTAATATATTTGCTTTGCATGCCACTGGTTTCTGTGTAGTATTAAAAAAAAAAAAAAAGTAAAATGTCTTTTAAACATTACCAATTGAGAAATCTTTGTGTCTAGATGACCATCAAACTTGTCCATATCTTTCTCTTGCAGAGTTAAGAGAGCACTGAAGTTGGACACTGTTAGAAAAGATCAAGTAAGTATTTTTTAGTGGATGGAATCATCTGGGCTGCACATGTATGTATGTGTATGTTTATCTGTATGCACATGTGGGTGTATAAACAGGATATTTCATCAGAGCTGCATTTTTATTGTTACAGATCAGACCTTTTCTAGATCTGCACAAAATTACTGCTGAAAACATCAGTATATTTCTTGTGTTCCATTTGTCATAGGACTGCCTGGCTTTAGGTACTGTGCATCTGCATGAATCACTTGAAAATAATGGGGAAATATGCATATTTTTATTGCCATCACTATTTACCCAAGAGCTGAATGAGTTAAGATCCTTGGTAAAACCATTTATTAGAAATTAGCTCCATTATCCTGGCAGCAAATGTTCTGCCATGTAATTGTACATGGAACAATATGGAATTATGATAATGCTGTAATTTGCATATTATAAACTGCAGAACTGAAAGGAAAACATTAAAGGCATTTTGATGTCAAGGATATAATTACCTCCCTCAGCTAACCTGGCATAATGAAACAATAAAGCACCAGCACTGCAATAAATTTCACCACAGTTATCACAATAAAAATAAAATTGTACTGTTGCTATTATTTTTTGTAAATGCAGCTATAGTTTATGTCATGACATATGTCAATTTATTACCTGCTCCAGACCAGCAGTGGGTGTTGCTGCAGCCACCAGTGCAGGGGAGCTTGTGAGGATGGAGGTGTTAAAAGGAGGAAGATTTTGGAAAAGTATAGAGAGAAATAGCTGGCCAGCAAACAAGCTCCCCATAAATCTCCACCTCTCTGTCATTTTGCAGAGATCAGTTTATGTGCAGCATGTATTTGGAGGTCTCACTGGTCTTTAGCAAGATAGAAATGTGCAATTTTAAAATTTTTCCAGGCACTTTTTTTAAATTTAAACAAAGGTGGCAAAATACTGCAGTGGCACTAAAAAAAAAATCATTAGCAATTTAATTAGCAGCTTAGTGTACCATTACCCAACTTGTTCTGCTCAGAATGCAGCTGTGACTGTAATTTTGCATCTGTTTCTTGGGCTGTAGTAATGTTTTTGTAGATGAGTGGTCCAGCTGAAATTACCTAGAAATCTTCTGCCCTAAAACTATTCCTGCCCCCTCCTCATAAGATGGAAAGAGTTGTTTGTTGGTTACCTGCCTTCCTGTTCTTGTGAAGCAAGAAGCTTTACAAAGGTCCCTCTGAATGAGGAAAACTTCCACTGGTCAGAGTGCCCAAAGCATGTCTGAACCAACCAGAAATCAGTATTTTTAGATGCTGTAATGTTTGTATGGGATCATTAAAAAATTGCACAACTGGATTAGGACTCTTCTTGCTGGAAGAGAAATTCTTACTGACAAAAAATACTGACCTTTGAAGTACTTTGTGCAGGTAGCTGCTCAAAAGGAGTCTTGGTTCATATCCAGAAATACAGTGGCTGAGGTGACTGCTGTTCCAGCAGGAAAAATATCCTGGAAGTGTAAGCAGATTGGAGATTGAGTGAGTGTTATGAGTGGCATGAAGACAAATTACAGCTCCTCAGTTTTAAGGCTGGAGTGAGGCTCAAGTAGGTAGAGAAGGCTGTAGTTGTTTGGGAAGGGATGTGTCATTCCTTTGCTTGCTACAGTTGCAAATATAGGAGAAATAAATTAAATAAATTAAATAAATTTGCTACTCGCTGAAAGGCCCAGGATTGTAACAAGTAAAAAATTAAGAAATCTCCTAGCTTCCTTTTCTGTGATGTTTCCTCTGGTGATACTATGTTTCCAAGAGGGAAAAAGGGTCACTAACCTGTGGAAAAAAAGTTTTGGTTTGGTTTTTTTTTTCCTTATATATATTAGTAGTGCAGGGAAATCCCAATTTCTAGGAGTTGCAAGTCATTTAGAGGGAACTCTGTCCCACATAATCCCAGTTAATATTTCTGAATTGCAAGCTGGTTCTTTTGGAAGCTCTGCACAATTCCTTTAACATCATCAAGTACCTCCTTTTATATCATTAGACATATTGAAATCCTAAGCCAGAGACAAATTCTGGGACTTAAAGGACTCACTTGGGTTGTTTTACTGTTTTGTTTTGTTTTATTAACTTACATGTGTTTAGAAAATCATTTAAAATTACTGTCTTTTGATAGAATTAAAATCTAAAGGTATTTGCTTATTGTTCACATATTAAATTCTCAATACTGCAGGAAAACTGACACCAGTTTTTCACTGCATTGAAAAAGCAAAATCAAACAAACAAAAAACCAGCCAAGTGTGGATGCCAGATTACTAAATCTCTAAAAAACGTTTGAAGGGCTTGAATGTATTTATTTTGCAGAAGGAAAGTTCACAAGTGCTGCAGGTTGAGATGGACATAGGGCCTTTATTTTTAGCCAATATTTATGTAGATTCTTTGTCTTCTGCTCCATTTCAGACATGTGCTGCAACACCTTTGAAGGCCAAAAAGAAAAATCTGAGCTCTTACTCACCAACCACAGGAACTTGCCAAATCAGCCCATTTTCATCTCCCACGAGCCATAATGCACAAAACCTCAGAAGCCACCCTTCAGATGGTTAGTTGAATATTCTGTCTTTATGTTTTTCTGGTTATTGCCTGGATTTAGTGCCTTATCTCCCATGTGGTATGTTTGATTTCTCCTCTTAAAGGATTTTAATGGCTTTTGGAAAAGCAGATGTTGACTTTGAAAGCTTGAGGGGTTTTCTGTGTAAATCTTGGGGGTGTTTATGAAACAACTGGCTTATAGACAAGTTTTCCTTTCTGTTGATCAATATTAGAATTGTTTGACTTTGGATCAGCAAAAAAACCCTGCACTGGCATTTTTGCCAATAATTCAATGAATTCTTTTCTTCAGACATGTTTATCCTAACAATGTCCTTTGCTGGGTTTCTTTCTAAATTCCAGCTTCCACTGGCAGAACTGGTAGGTGCTACTGGCAGTAGTTCAACTCCTCTACTTTGCATTCTTTATGTATTTTCAGTAGCCTAACCTGCTTTTATGTGGGCTTTCAAAGTGTTAAGGAATCATTAAATGACCTCAGCCCAAGAGCTTTTATTTCCTTGCAGTACAACTCCTATAAAGATGGTTGTCTTTATCTGAATAATAATAATAATCATCATCATCATCATCCATCACTTTTTCTTGTTAGAAAGTTCCTTGTTCAATTACCTTCACTATTTAAAAAAAAAAAAGCTGTCAGGTTTTGAATTTGTTCAGCTTTACTTTTCAGCCATCAGTTCTTGCTGTGCCTTTTTGTTGGGTTAAAGGGATTTTTATGCCCCATATATTTTAGAATTTATGTGCAGTAATTGATGCCTCACTAACATACATGAATTATGAAGAGTAGAAATATTGTGAGCAGGACAGAATAATCACTGTTTGAAATTTAGCTAGATGTCTACAGAGTTTTCCATTAGCTGTTACACCACGTGGATCTGCAAAAGTGGATTTTTTTCCTCCAGGATGTTTCAAAGCTATTTTTTAGCATCTGTACATTTGCATTACATGGAAAATGGAAGAAAAAGGGGTCAAAATGTCCTGTTTTAAAATCCCTGTACATTAGGATGTCAATGGGAAAGGTGAACATATACTGTATTTCCATACTGATATTAACTATGGACATAGGGGAAGATTCTTTTCTGCCTGTATAAAGGCTGATCACATGATTATTGCTGACATTTAGATGGATAATTATTCAGCAATGTAGTCTTAAGCTACTTTATTTTTTCCCCCTGTGTTCATACAGCTACAAGATGGTGGTAGAGAAGACTTCATCTTACACCACAGGTTCCAGGTTGTCCTTTTAAACCCCCAGTTTATTTTCTCCTTCAGCAAGGAGACTTTAAAGTACTGGAATGTTTTAATAGCTTACACATACCACTTGGGAGGTGTTAAGAGTATAATCTATATTCTTTTTTTCTGTGACCAACATGCAAAACCACAACAGAATGGAAATTGGCACAAAATAAATGCTATGAAAACCTACTTTGTGCAAAGTACACGAAGTAGTAAGCATCTGAGGGGACAGCTGGAAATTTCTTGTCTTAGGAATATCATTTTCTCTTGAATAACAGTGTGGAGGAATTTAAAAAAGGCTGAATACCAACAGAATGCTAAGGTTGCTCAAAAGTAATGCTGACTTTTAAAACTACAGTCATTGACACAAGATAAAATTTTAATCTATTTTTGTTCTAAGGTGATTTCTGCCTGAACTGCTCAGGTTGTGAGAAGTTGTGTAAACAGATGGAAATTCAGGAGGTCTTTTTGTGGCCAGAGGGCTATTGTTATACATATGAGGCCTTCAGAAGTGGCTGCTGAGGAATCCCAAGTAGATAGCAGCCAGCAGCTGAAGTTATTGTAGTGCAGCACTAACTTTCCTAATCTCATCAGGAAAAACATCCCCCTGTCCCCTTGTTTGGGGAGAACAGGCTCTGTTTGACACTTCCCTTGGAATCTCCTCACCTCAGAACCTCACCCAACCTACAGAAAGACAGTACAGACAATTTAGCACTCAGAGCCTTTTGAAATAATTTGCAGGATTTCCTTGGAGTTGTTTACAAGCTGGAGTTGGAGGAACTTTTCAGAGGAGGAAAAAGGAGGTTTCATTGCTCAGTCAGCACCATGTTTTCATGACAATGCTCTGTGCTAATGAGCTGTGTTTAGGCAGTGAAGAGGATAAAGAGCTGCTGAGCAGAACACAGTAGCTGTCAGAATTACACTAATTTCCAGTATACAGTAATCCCAGGATTTCCACAAATACAAATGTACTGTGAAATGATGAGAGGTCAAACCATAGTGAATGCAGTGTGTTTCATCACAGGGGATTCTGTCCTGCTTCATAAGTGAGTTTTGAGGTTTGCTTCTCTTCCTAAAAGATCATTGAACAGTCAGGGTTCATCCTAACACCTTTTCTTTGTACTTCAAATATCCTATATCTTTTTTTTTGGTCTTTATTGTTTCTTTTCTTTCTAGTGAACCCCCTGGGAGACAGCACTGAGGAGACCAATCCAGAAAGCATTTTATCCAGGAGAGGGCAGCCTCCAACAGAAGAGGATGTGTAAGTGTGGCACCGTGGCTGTGATGCTGTGATTTTTACTTACAAAAGATGAATATTTCAGACAGAATTAAATTAATAGCTGTTGTTTTTTTAATACTTCCACAGGATTGGATTCAGAGGCACTGAATGGCAGGCTTACAGTTGTAGGTACAGATTAATGCAGGGTTTGCAGAACAACTGCCCAGCCAGTTCTGCCTTGCCCTGCTGGTGTGGGGCACATGACACTGCTGCTTACAGGAGGCACCTTCATGGTGCTCCACAAAGAGATATTACAATGAAACTGCCAAAAGGAAGGTATGGTTTGCCTTTCCAGACTCCTCTGGAAGTGTACATTCCTTTACCTTGTTTTTGGAAGCATTAGCTGCCACAGATACAGAAACAGACAGCCACACTTTGCTTAAAAACCAGCCCCAGCTGGTCATGGTGAAACCTCATGTTTGCTTTGCATAATCTTCTAAAATTCTTGACTTTTTCAGCTAACCAAGAAAGTCTGATTCATAGCTCAGCATCAGCATGGCTACACCAGAACTCTTCTTCTCTCCTTACCAGCAGAATAAATGTTTTTATCATGTCCTGTGATTCATTCAGACCCCGTGGCCTGTGCATTCAGCTCATGACAGAAATTCTCCTGTCTCTAGGTCTGACACACTCTCTCTCCAAAATCTAAAGTGGCTTTCCTGCTGTCACTAAGAGCTCACCTCAGGGTACTGCCAACCTCCATTCCCTGCATCCTCCTTTGCTGCTCAGCTTCCTGGCACTTCCCATCTCCTCCTGCTCCTGCTGGAAGTCCTTGCTCTGGCTGTGCCACTGGAAGCATCATCACCATGGTAGTGCAGTACCTGTACTGGAGAGTTAACCCACCTTTAAGAGTTGGGGGGCTGTCCTTGAATGGATTTCTTTCATCATATAATGATAGATATTTTATGCATGCATTTCTTTTTCACTAACAAATAACATTTGTGACATTTATTCAACTAAATATTACCTATTTTATGTTTGAAGTTGTAGCTCTTCCTTTTGATCGTTGCACTTGAACTCTCAGGGTGTATGTTGATTTTTTTTTTTCCTTGTAAATGGATGTTCTCCCTCACAGTTAGCTTGAAATTTCTTCTGTTGTAGGAAGACAGGGAGTAGAATTGTTTGGATGGCATGTTAGATAGTAAAAAATAAACTCTTACAGTTGTACCAGTGGAAACTGAATAATTGGGGGATTTTTTGTGGTTCAGCAAAGGCCTTGGTCAACACATATAGACTGGTTTCTTAGTAACTTTGAAATGCAGGTTCATTTGAGTAATCATAGTCTTCATTGACATGGAAATGTTTGTGCTCAAGAATTCAACATTTGTTTTTAAACTCTAAGATTAGCAGAAGAGCAGCAGTTAGTGACATGCCAGTAAAATACATTTAGAAATTAACACCTGCACAGTAATATTTATGTGAACTTTCTACCTGTAAAAATACAGTGTATGGAAGTATTTTGTAGGACACACTGACACGAGCACTTTCCTTTCTGCACAGCTTTCTGTTCCTACCTTGAAACACATCAGGGAGAAGTTTTTCTCATACTGGAGTTGCTTCTGAATTTGGAGTTTTTTAGAAGGGTGATTCTGTGGGAGGAAGCAGCAAATAGGTTATTTCTCTGTTGTCTCCCTTGATTTGCATCATAAAATTGCTCAGAAGCCTGAACATGCATTGCAGGAACTTTTTTTCACTACAAATTCAGTGCAAATCCTTGATTGAAGCCTGCCTTTTACATCTGGTGTTGTTTTGTCTAGATCTTCTGTGTTGTTTTAAATTTTATTGCAAAACCCATGAAACTCTGAAGGTTGACCATTTTTACACTGGTAATAAGACACCTTTGTGTGGTCTTGTAGTCCATGGGTTTGGGAAGCTCATCCTCTTGGTTAAATTCCTGCTTTTAGGAACAAAATTCCTGGTTTTACCACTGCCTGCCTGCACAAGCCAAAGAAAACCCTCTAATATTGTTGAACCTGAGTTCTTATCCTTAAAATCAGGATATATCTGTATATATTTTTGGCAGTTCCCATATATATCCTAACCACAAGCAAGTTATATTTGGTGTTAGATGATACAATCAGGTTGCAAAGCCCATCTGTTCACAGCTTATCTAGATCCACCCTGGATCCAACTCTGGGAGACACTGTAAACACTGATTTTCAGCAAGCAGTGATGTGGCTTATTGAAATAGTTTTATTTTAACCTTTTTCTGCAGGTTCATGGAATTGCAGTCCAAAGTGAAAAGTTCCTTGGGTAGATTTCTGGAAATAAGAGCAAATCTGAGAAGCCTACAGGTCTGTTTTACACTGATTTATTTTTTTAATCTACTTTTAATATTGGATATGAAATTAATATTAAAATCTTACATGCAATATTTTAATTTTAAGGAGCAGGGAAGCAAATAAAATACTTGAAACTCAGAAGGTTTGACTTGGAAGTGAAGAAAATGCATAAAAACATCCCAGAACTTAGTGGATTTCATTTTATTATTTTTTAAACTAGAGGAGTTGCTTTACCAAGTACATAATTTTTAATTTCTGTCACTCCTCATTTTGTCCATGAATAAAAGCATATGAAGTAGTTATCAACTATTATTTATAACTTGAAGTATGAATTATTATTGCCTAGATTTTTATGTCCTTGATGATTAAATATCCCTTTGTGTTGAAGTGATGGTACTGTTTAATTTATCACTAATGTATCATCACTTAACAGTCTGCTTAATACATGCTAAAATGCAAATCACTCCTCTCTTTTATTCAGATTTTGTTTCCTGAATAAATTTAGCACCAAGTTGGTTGCTATATATCCATAGCTTGTAAAAAATAACTCACTGGATTCATGTTGATTTATTTCACTTGCATGAGGGCTCTGACAACGTTCTCGTTGAAAACAAAACCAAAAGAAAAAAAAAAGGCTGAAAAAAAGACTTGATACTAATCTAAACTATTTTAATTGAAATGTTTAGCTAGAAAACTCCATTGAGAAACCCTCTCAGTGTCTCCCCAGATTGACAGCGTGTGTTTTTAGACCTACCATGAAATGCTCTGTGTGTTCAGTAGCATCTTAAACGCTGTTAGATTTCCATTTTACTGACATATTACAGCAGGCTTGTCCCTGTGCCAAGATTGCTTTTCAGGGGATCAAGTGTTAATCTGTTTAAACAGCTGAAGACTCACGAACGAATAAATAACAGGAGATGTTTAAGTAACACACTCAGAGGCACCTGAGTGCTATTTTCCAAAGCAGCAAATGTTCCTCCCCCTGGAACTTCTGCTGAGGTGGAGTCTCCTGCAGCTTTATGGAAAATTTCCCGATTTTTTTTTTTTTTTTTTTTTTTTTCCGTGGGTTGTTTTAAATAAGTTGTAAGTAGATAGTTCGGGAATGAGATTTAACGATGTCTTTAATTCTAGTTTGGGGTTTGGTTGGGTTTTTTTTTTCAGGCTTTAGAGGGCAGTGGTGAGCTTGGAAATATTATTGCTGCCTCCGACTTGTCCTGCGACTTGCGTGCTGAGGTGCAGAAAACCCAAGAGCTAAGTAAGGAGGATTTTCGATTATATTTATCCCCTTTTTAAACAGTTTAACAGTGATCACCCCAAAGGTTTCCCTCCCCCACTCCGTGCTGTAGTGGAGTGTTAACCCCAGGACTCTGACGTGTGGGGTTTTTTGGATGTCTTTATGCATCCAACCAGGAAAGAAAAAAAAAGGCAGCCCCACCAGCCCTTTTCTAACTCACAGGCACAGACAGGGAAAACCTGGAAGAGCAACACCTTTTCTTATGTAAATAGTTAGATACTTAGTGGGTAGTTAGCTAGTGATTAGGCTAAACCTTTGCACTTTGATTGCATTCCCTTTCTTCCCTTTTTGTGAGGAAGTTGTTTTGTTTGTTTGCCTGTTAGGAGGATTAGGCTGAAAGTAGAGTTTCCAGGCTTTAAAAAAATTGCTATTCATGTCTCTTTAAATTATGGACATACCAGATGCTTATTGTGTTGGCAGAAGAGCACTTCACAGCTGGCACATCTGTAATACTTTTGCCAGGGAACCTAGAAAGCCAAAGATTTTCATTTCTCTGTGACCATTTTCAGGAAACTCTTAAACCTTGATTCGAATCAGAGAGTCTGGGGACATATCTGAAACTGCAAAAGTGCATCCAAACTTCTCTTAGCAACTGCCTCAACAATTGGAAGGAAAGTACATGATGGGAAGATATTTTAATGCAAAAAAAAAAAGCACCTTGTGTTCATGGTTAATAGCAGAAAAAAACAAAACAAAACAAAAAGAAAACCCCAAAATTTATTAGATTTCAGGAAGAAGCAAGAAAGATCTCCTTGGCCAGGTCATTCCTTTAAGAAAGTGGTGAAAGGAGCTGTGGGCACCAAAGAGCACCCAAACTTTTTGCCTCAGAAGAGTTTGTTCATTTGTGGCTCATAAGAGCCACACTTTTTCTCTGCACCCCCATGGCAGGGTGGTGGCTGAGGTGTGTGTCTAAGACTGCATTTCTTTTTCACATAAATACCATTGCTTTGGTAAGTTTTTCATACCAACCTCTGCTGGTCTGAGTCCCAGGGAATAGGAATAATCCATGCACACACTCCCAGTCCCTGTGCCCAGGCTCTGGAGAAGCACACACAAAAAAGAGAAAAACATTTCTTAACCTGCAGCAAACAGGATGTTTTGTTGGGTACATTATTCAACAACCTGTTTGGTTTCTGCAGTGTAAAAAGACTTTGAACCAGCTGCAGGAGAGCAAAAGCCAAGGTAACTGGGACTGCTGCTTTGTCCATGGTTGGAAACAGGTGCTAGAGATTTTTTCCTACCAAATGGGACTCTTCTAATGCATTAGGTGCATGTGCCCCAGCAGCAGGATTTCTCCACCACACAATTCCAGCAACTTTACCAGTTTAATTTACCATTTCTTTCCTGATTTGTTTCCCTCATTCTGTGTAGTAATTCCCACTGTAATGCATGTAACCAGATGCTTTCTTACACAGAATAATGAAGTTTTCTGGAAACAGTCTGTTTATATTGCTACCCTACACTGGGGACCTGGCAGTAAGACTGTCCAGATGTCAGACCTAGTGTTGACATTTTCTGCTTCCAAAATGGGACAGGATCATCTTTTCCCTCCATTTCTGAATTGGAATCAAAGAACAATGTCAGCACAAGAAGACAAAAATGGGAATAAAATGTGCTGAGGCTTGGAAGCACTTCTCAAATTTTGTTTCATATTGAAAATGTTTTGTTAGGGTTTTTTTGAGCACATAGATGAGGGAGGAAGGTTGTAATTGCTTGAAGAAGACAACAATGCTTTCAAAGTGAGAAAGAAGGTGTAGGTATTATTTTCTTTGATATCTCTTTCATATTTTTAAATTCATATTCATTTATTTGACCAGTGAGCCAAGCAGAGGAGCTACAGCTGTTCAAAAGAAACCATGGAAAACTTCCTGCCCAAGGTAAGAAACCTCCTATTACTCCTGTGCAACAGATGTTTTGATGATTCCTTCTAGTTTATTCCTTCTTAATTCTTTCCACTTGAAATAAGTTGGGTGTAACCATTACTACATGAAAATGATCATAGCCAAATATGTTTCTCCCAAGAACTTTTGCACTCTTCCATTTCATGTTGTTACTTTCATGGTATTGGATGTTTTACCACCAGAGTGTGAAAGGAGAAAAAAAAAATCAATTTTGCACTTGAGGCAGAGATAGAAATAAGTAAGCCAGGTCCTAGAGAGTTTACAGAGCTTTTATGTAGCCCAGTTATCCTTCCTCACTCTCCTCCCTCCCCCTGCATTTTCAGTCTGTAAGCCAAGGAGCACACACTCTTTGCAGCAAAACCTTTCTCACCTTATAGGTATTGTGAGGTGTTTAGCACACCCCAGGGGCCTGTGAAACCCTGACTGTTTGGTTGCTTCATAACTAGGGCTGTGAAAACATCTAAAGTCTGTGGGATTTAATAGAGTGCAGCCCACAGAGCCACTTGAGTGCCTTGTCTAGCTGGGAAGGTAGCAGAGGGGATACACACAAGATTTGGGGTGGTTTTTTTTTCTTTCACACCCTGTAAAATCAACAAACATTCACCACTGATATTCCTCATGCCTTCATGTATTCTGCCTTAGAGCAAAAGAGAACCAAGGACTACTTCATATCATGAGCAGCACTCTTGATTTTCCTTCCATCTGCTCTTCCACCTGCCTAAATCCTTTCTGCTGTAGGGAATTCTCTAAAGGAAAGAGACCTAAGTTTCAAACCTAATCAGCAGATGACTGCAAATTAAAAAGGAGTTTTAAGGAAGTTGGCTGATTTGTGCAAGCTGCTATTTCTGCTGTACCTCTGTCCTTCTGTTGAAGTGATCTCAGTCCTTACCTGGGAGCTGCAGTCCTTGCTTCCTTTGTCTGCTGCTCCCTCATGGTCACCAGGGCAGATCCATAGTTCCATCTCTCCTCTGGAAAGCAGCCCCTAGAGCTAAACACAGTATGTTAGATTAGAAATGAGATATTTCGTGGAAGTAGGATGGAAAATAGAATTATGAGTTTAAAAGTGGACCAGTTTTGATGAGTTGTCAATGTTGCTTTAATAAATAGTAAATTAAATTTTGCAGTCTTGAAAATGTAGGAGGAGGAGAGGCAAAGTATGTGATAAAAGGAAAGCATGGGGATGTTTTACTTTGCCTTTTTAGCTGTGGATGTGTTTTTTTCCTGATTATTTTTAATTAGTTATGCTGAAGATTTAAAACTTATGACTGTTCTGTGGCTCAGTGCAGAAGGAATGTCACATTATCATCACATGGTGAGGCATGAAATTTATTTACTTTACATACACAACCTCTACTTAAAACAACTCAATTCAAAACATTCCTTGCTCAATGGGCAGCATTATGTACAGCTCAGTATATCATTTTGTGTGCCCAGGATAAAAAAGGGCAGCATTGTTTGTCCATGACTAGCAGTTACAGTAAACAAAATGTTTTTTAATAGAATGTAAGCAAACTGTAAAGCAGTTGCCAAGAGATGAAATCTGGTTGGTAAGTTGCAGCCCCAAACATGCTTTCTGTGTGCTGAGAATGAATGTGTAGGTTGCAATGTGCATATTTGCAAGGAAAATGTAGTAAGTTCAGAGTCTGGAGGAGTGAAGACAACATTCTAAACAGGAAGGCTCCTTAAGATGGTTGTTACAAGTTATATTAGGACTTTACTTCCCCAAAACCACTGACATAAACCATGTCCATGACTCCATCTCCTGTACAAGTAAGAAACAAAAGAGTGTTCTAAGATCAAATGTTAAGGAAAACTCTTTTCAGGCTGTATCTGGTAATGAAGTAAAAAAATACTTTCTTTTCTGTGTTGCTGTTCCTCCTGCCAAGGCCACGGGCAAACATGATCACCCCTGTTAAGTTTCATTCTGAGCATTCCCAACTTTCCTGCTGTTTTTAATGTGATGGACAGACACTTGCACTCTTTCCAGCAGTAGTGGTGGCTTTCCAAGAGGCTGCATCAGGATTCAGTAGATGGAACTTCATTGGATGCCACTCGAAATGACTAATGAAAGCAAAGCTGGAGAGATAAAGGACTAAGTAATGAGTTCCCACTTGCCAGTCCCATTGTTGGAAGACTCTGCATATATGGCAAAAGATAAGATCCCATTTTAGAAACACTGCTCAACACAGATGCCTCCTAAAGAAGCAGAGTTCCTTCTCAAAGCAGATAAAATGGGAAGAATATTTTTTTCCCTGGCTTGTCCCTCTTTATGTCATTTTGAGTTTGGACTTCTATTGCATCTCTGTGGACCAACAGCTGAGTAGCTTGGGTCTGGACTGCTGGGGAGTTGCTGTGAGGGAAAATCAAGTTTAAAGCAGTTCCTGCATTCTCCCAAGGTCCTTTCTGTCAAATCCCAGGCTTCTTCCCAGCCAGAGTTTGACAAGGTCTCTCCAGCAGCCTTTTTGTGAAGTATATTATTTCTAAAAGCAACAAGGTGATGCTGAAGGACTTTTTTTTTTTTCCAGAGAGGTTATTATTAGATAGAAGCTTCAAGCTCGTGTTTGCAAATGATATGTTGAAGTTCTTAGCATTAAAGACCAGGTTTGGTGTCATCAGAAATGTCTGCTCTGAGTTCATGGCCCTGCAGTGCTTGGTGTGGTCATTGGTAATCTTCAGTCCCACATCCAACCAAGACATGAGTTGCCCTCTTGGCCTACTCAGGCTGTGGAACTAAGACTGAAATTGAACTACAAATAACTATTTTCTGAAAACAAGCTCTAAAACCTGGTATTCAATTGAATTCAGGTTCAGTCAACCTAGTCCTGGAAAACCTGGATGCCTCAGGCTGTGTGGGGACAGAGCTGATGCTTCCCCAGACTAAATCTGTGTCCAAGAGTCTTCTTGTGGGCTGAAAGGGCTGCAGGCAGGCAGGAGCAGTCACTGAGACTGGCACAGCTTAGCTCCTTAGGGTGCAGGTGGATGGCAGAGAGTAGAGAGAGGTGGTGCAGAGGCACTGCACACATTCCCAACTGGCAGCTGATTCCCTGGAGCTGAAACCATCCCATGGGGATAAGCTGTACCCTGGGAGTGTTGTGTCCTGTGTCACCAGGGAGACAGCTTCAAGAAATCCTAATTTTGTTCATGTGGAGAGGGAGGGAGCCTGGCCCTGTTCATCCCCCCTTGCCTGGGGAAGACCCATCTGCATTTCTGCTCAGGCAGGTTTCCTGCATGTAGAGATGGGGAGATTTGGCTCTCTGCTGTGTTTGTAAGTTGTTCCTCAGTGTGTAAATGGGACTGCACCCAGTGAAACCCATCTGTATCGTGGGGATTTAAAGCTCTGGTTGCTCAGGCTCAGTTTGACTTTACTTTTTCTCTCACCCCATACAAGCAAATCCTTTTTCAGTCTGCAGCCAGGCAAAGCCCCTTACAATCTATCAGAGGTGACAAAACCCCATCAGCCTGGTGCCCAAACCCTGCACTGTCAGTGATTTTCTTGAGGTGAGTGAATAATCCTGTCTACTGAAAGGGAAAGGAGCTGGTGGGCAGGTTTCTCCTGGACCCCTCTTTGCCAGCAGGTTTTGGGTCTCCTGGACTGTACCTGCACCTGGTGAGTGGGTGTCCAAAAACACAGCCTGAGGCTGTCTCTGGGTCTGAGGTCACCAGCACAGTCTGCTTTTTGGGGATGGAAGGAAAGGGGCAAATTACAAATCTCCAGTGATTTAACACCCTCTGCTATGTAGATGAAATATTAAGCTATTAACTGCTGTGGCAGATCTAGAAATGCACATGAGACATACGACTACAGGCCTCAGATGTATATAAATAGAGAACTGTCAACCTGCATTTTATATTTAGGTGTCAGCACCCACATTTATTCATGGATGTCACACTCCTGTTTATTTACCTATTTACCTTTTTACAGATGCAATAGCTATTAATTTTTAATTCCAGTGGATCTAAGCTTTAGAGTATTAAGCTTAATGAAAAATTAAAAAGAATTGTTGTTCTTTCAACAGCTACATGTAGCAACTTCTACACCAGGAAAAACACTGCTTTCTCCCATGAATATAATTATTTTAAATTTAAAAAAAAAAAAAAAGAAACATTAGTTTGGGCTCACTTAGTAGCAATTATATGTTTAAGAGGTGTAAATAAAATAACTTGCTATCCAGACATTACAAATATCCAGGTGCTCTGTATGTGCTGATGACAACAAAATTGAAAAGAAAGACTGTAATAATTCTGACTGGTTTTCTCTGCAGAAGATATTGATTATTTGTGTGTGGTGAGAGATTTGGAAAATTCAATTAAAGGAGTTGTGCAAAGGTTTCATAAATTTTCCTTGTACAGCGTGTACACAGACATTGTTGCGTATTAAATCAATGCAGCACTTCACAATATATTTTCTTTGAAACATAAAAATAAATAACATTTAAACAGTTCTGCTTACTACAGAAACAAATTTTATTTTCTGTGAAGCATTTAGTCATGTGCTATCACTGACTCATACACATTTGCCAGCTGTAACAAATTTTATAGACGTTTTCTCCAGAGACATAGCTCATATACTATGAATTTTTAAATGAGCAAATGGTGAAGAAGGGATGTCAGCAATATAAAAATTGATCAGTTAAAAGATAAAAGCATAAGTAAAGAGATTTGTATGGTAGTCTTAATAGGTTTTATTAAATAAAAATACTATAAAAAGACAGTAATGAATAGACTGAAGGTTTTAACTGTGGTTGAGGTGGAGAAGAATTATTCTGGCACATTTAGTAGAAGATTGGTTTTATATCACCTGACAGGTGAACATTTTTTTCCTCTCTGCTTTTTAGATCTGTAAATGTTTTAGAGCAGTCAAACTCGGCAAGGAATGGGGGTGGAAGTAAGAGGAGAAAAGAAACTTGGGAAGGTTCTACCCTTTTAACACTTCTGCAGGCCAGGGCCAGGAGACAGGATGGCAAAGGGCAGCAAGGCTCCCACCACACCCCACAGGGTGAGGGTCTGGTGACCCTCCAGCTACTGCCTTACCCTAAAAAACATGGAGCTGATGAGAAGACAAGAGCTGGTCTTGCACCCTGGCATCTTTCTGGTCACCTCCACAGATCCCTTCCTCTCTCTCTGAGCTGTTCTGCTCACGACCAATTTCCATCCAGAATTTCTGCTCATGTTCTCTTGGCTTTTACATAGTTTTCTTAGGAGTTCTGCACAGGAAAATACTAAGAGTGAGAAAGGTGGTTGTGGTTTTTTGTGTTGTTACAGTTTTTAAGAGCAACTGATTGTCTTCTTTAGCTCAAAAAAAAAAAAAAAAAAAAAAAGCCAAACCCCAAAACATCTTTAACTCTACCACAAGCATTTTAAGCAGCTGAGGAGTAAATCATATGATTTGGTTACTTGGCTATCTAAACCTTAATATCATCTGTGTAAATATTACCATAAATAAAGCTTTTGTCAAAAGGTGCTCTCATGGTGTGTTTCTGGGAAGGAAGCTGAGTTCATGGTGTTTTCTCTGGACAGCTTCTGAGAGTGAAATGCAGCTCTTGGCCTGGCTGCTGTGGTGTGTGGGTTCTGTCAGTGCTGCCCAGCCACAGTGCCACACCTGGGGATGAGAGGCTTCACACAGACTGGGTTTGGTACCAAGAAACCAGCTGGTACTTAAACCTCTCCTTTTCTTGTCATACAGGAGTGGACAGTTTGGGGTTTTGATAGGGAATGGTTTGAGGGTGCTGTGAGAATCTGGGTGGTGTTTATGAGGTTTGCTCAAGCTCCAGGTAAGGTCACTTGGCCCTCATGGCAGCCCCACAGGCAGGTCTCCTGTGACAGCAGGGATCTGAGGATAATCTTCCCCACCACCACCCATGACTTGGGTGGCTTTGCTGCCTCTCTCCATCTCAGTTTTTTTGCAGCCCCTTTCCTCACAGCTGAAGTCTTTTTAGCTATAAGCTGCTGTAAATGTCTGTCTGGTGTTCTCAGGGTGTTTAATACAAGGCAAATCATTTGGAATTCTCTCTTCACCCTTCTGTGGTGGTGGAGTCAAAAAGCAGTATGAACCATCAGCAGGCCAGAGCTGATCACCTGCTGCAGAAAGGCAATCCTGGCACCTGCTTCCAGGCCCTTTCCCCCTGTGTTCTCATTCCCTGAGTTCCTTTCTACCCCTGCAAGCTTTTCCTCTACTTCTTCCAGCCATCTGCTCAGCTCTTCACCATGACCCTGCCCTCCTTGAGGAAGGGGCTCCAGTGGGGTTGCTTGCTTTTGCCACCTCCTTAGAGGTCCCAGGGAATGGCTGTTCCTCTGATCCAATCCTTGATTGGATTCTGCAGAATCTGCTGATACAGTTCTTAGGGATTTCTGTGTGTTCTCTTTTCATATTTATAGCAGGAAAAAAAGGGACCAGCTTCTAATACTTGTAACACAATCTGTTCTGCCTCACCATCCTTGGTAATGAGGTAGCATAGGTGTGTACACACAAGTAATTAAGACAGACTCCTAATAACTGTTGAGACATGGTAACTGCATGAAGTAACAGGGGCTCTGTTAATTTGTTTAACTCATAACTGCGTGGTAATTTCCATAAATTCTGGAGTAACACCATTGTTCTCTTTATCCCAACTGATCTTCCTCCTCCTCCCCAGAGTGCATCCAGCCTGCCAGCAGTGCCATGTTCTTGAAGTCTCTCCTTGACTGAGGTAAGAAGCCCCTGCTCTGCTGGGTGCCTCCTCCAGCTGCCACATCCAGGTGGGATCATCCCAGGGGCTTCCTTGTAAAACATCTGTGGGGTGATCCTGTGTGGGGACCTGCAGACAAAACTGCAACAGCTTGATGGGAAAAGCTGCTACTCCGCATGTGGTGGTTCTCACACAGTTACTTTCTCCTGTCCTCTCTATCCTTTCCCGAGTGTGACCAACACTGTAAAGCCCTTTCCTTTCTTACTGTTAAAAAAAAAAAAAACTAGTTGTGGTAGCTAAATGATCTTTTAGTACCTACTTCTCAACTTTTCTAGAGATAAAAACTACAGCATTTCCTTTAAAAGTCTTAAATGATTGCAGGTCAAGGGAAGGCTCTACATTGCCTTAGGATGTCTGTCTGTCCATCTCTCTATTTTTTTATGCAGTGAGGCTCACACTGGACATAGGATAATTCTGCACAGGTCACATGAGCACTGATGCCATTGCCTAATTGCTATTTATTTTAGTCATTCCTTATCTCCACACAGGCATTATGTGAAAAATGCATTCCGCATCAACCCAGAGTTCTACATCTGCTTGACTGGACTTAAAAGGAGAGAAGAAATGCCTGTAAACCAATCTCCCCAGCAAATACCAGGTCGGGATGGCTCATTGCACTGGCAGGTGCACATCTAGATAAAATTTCTGGCATCTATTTAAATTTAACAATGTGCCCAAGCAGATAATCTCAATGTAAATAATACATCATGGGTGCCTTACGCAAGCGCGGCCACAAAACGCTGACTGAGGTTTGCTTGGCAAGTGAGTTGTAGCTTCTGTGGGTTCTCACTGCAAATAAAACAAAGCTAGAACCCTCCTCCCACCAAGAACTGGGGGAGAAGAATCCATGTTAAAAGATGAACTTTGGCTCCCAGGCCCCGTGGGAAGTGGCTGCTTCCCACCAGGGTGGAGGGGACACACAGGCTCATGGAATGGAGTCCCCACATTCCCCAGCCAGCAAAACTGCTTTAAATTAATGCATCTCCTTTTGCAACAACCTGCCCAAAAATGTGCAACTTCTTCCTAATGGTGATTGGGCTCAAAAGCTCTGCTGTGGAATGAATTATGCTGAGTGCTGAACGTGTTTGCTTACAAACACCACTTTCCCTGCACAGTTAGGGACATATTTGTCACCTAGGAAGGTGTGGTCTCTACAGCCAAAATAAGACACCCTGTTACCACAGATGGTTCTACTAATATTTGCTTTTTAGAGCAAGATTTTAGTTTAGTTCTGGTAGTTAATGATACATGGGGAGAGTCTTTACCAGTTCCTCCTTTTCTCTTTCTTTTTTCATTATCCTCAAAACCACCTTTCCACCCTCCATCTGAGACCCTTGAGTGAGATGCAGCCTCTCGTGTTGGAAAGCTGCAGAAAAATGATTTGGGGTGGTGGTTTTTTATTAAATATCAACATAAATGCACACAACTGAACATCCTTGTGTGCTCCCCCTGCAAAGGGCTGCTACTTGAACAAATAAACCAATTTGTCCTACTAATATCCTGAGAGACAGCCTGATAATGTGTTCCATTGTGTTTGCACTGAAGCTTTGGGAGTTTTTAATTGACAAAAAAATGTTCTTGCACTCCAGACTGTGCAGTCTGACTGGGAAACAAAAAGTCAGTGATTGCTTGAAGGGAATTGTGTCAGCTCCTCTGTTTACCTTTTGCACCCTTCTGATCTGAGCTGTCTCTGCTGTTCCTTTTGTTGTACAAACAAGATTCACCAGCTGATTGTTTTGTGTGCTAATGGCAGGTCAGCCTGAACCAGCAGTCCTTCACCTGCCCTGATTGTAACCTGGAAATTAAATAATTATTGGTCTGAAAAGTGTCTGCAAATGAACCCGATGCTATTGTAAATAAAATGTTCTGTGTAGTCTTGGAAGAATAAAATAAAACTTACAGAAAAATAACACTAAAGGTGATGATGGACAAGTTACAGCAATCACTTAGACCCTGGCAATTACCAAATCAATGTGGGATGTACCAAATTTTTAGGGAAATACAGTTAGACACTAAGATTCTGCTGCAAAACTCCTCACACATGCCTCAGCTATTTGAGCAGTTACTGTTTCTTTGACCTCTCCGTGTACTTGGCGTTTGCCTTTCAGAAACAGCTGGGGCTGTTAAGAACCATTTCCAGTTCCACCCAAGGTGGATCGGATGGTTCTCACTTTATCACCCCTGGAGGCCATCTCAAGGACAAAGGAAAGGGATACACTCAACACTAATGTTTTTTTATGGGGGGAAGGAGCCCACCACCATCCCTGCATGAGCACCAGCACCCAGGCTAAGCAGGGTGCTGTTTCCCTCCCCCCTGCTTTCATAGAATCATAGAATGGGCTGGGTTGGAAGGGACCTCAGAGCTCATCAAGTCCAACCCTTGATCCACTCCCCCCGTGGTTCCCAGCCCATGGCACTGAGTGCCACATCCAGGCTCTTTTGAAATATCTCCAGGGATGGAGAATCCACCCCTTCCCTGGGCAGCCCATTCCAATGGCTGAGCACCCTCTCCAGAAAGAAATTCTTTCTCATGTCCAACCTAAACCTCCCCTGGCACAACTTGAGACCTCTTGTGCCCTCTTGTCTTGCTGAGAGTTGCCTGGGAAAAGAGCCCAACCCCCCCCTGGCTCCAACCTCCTTTCAGGGAGTTGGAGAGAGTGATGAGGTCTCCCCTGAGCCTCCTCTTCTCCAGCCTCAACACCCCCAGCTCCCTCAGCCTCTCCTCATAGGATCTGTGCTGGATCCCTTCACCAGCCCAGTTGCCTCCTTTGGACCTGCTCCAGCACCTCAATCTCCTTCCTGAGCTGAGGGGCCCAGAACTGGACACAGGACTCGAGCTGTGGCCTCCCCAGGGCTGAGCACAGGGGCTTTGCTGTCTCACACACTGTTTCCCTGGCAATAGATGGTCCTCAAGCTGCCTGGAGGTTTGGGTGTCTCTCCCCCAGCCCTGCTCGTGGGAAACATTGTGGTTTGTAGCTTTTGCAGCTTCTGGAGACAAAGATTCCCATTTATGCCTCCTGATCTGCAGCCATGCCACGTGGCCTACGCTCCTAGAAAGGCCATGCTGTGGGCAGAGCTCTGACATGGCACCAGGAGAGTCACACCCTCAGAAAAATTCTAAATACTTGTGAAATTATCGAAGTGTTGTTTTTACAATGAACTGCTACATGGTAGGTAAACTGCTGGGCAGTACTCACCCCAAGAACGTTACATGTGCTGCTCAAGCACAGCTTTTTTACTTTGCCTTAGCTGCCATGGGTGTAAAGTTGGCTGTGGTTACTTTTTCCACAACATTATAAAGCTGGAAGGGAAAAAAAAAAAAAAAAGGAATAAATACACTCAGCCTGCAGCCACTTTGCATAACTGCCACAGTTGGAAGTTCCCAGAACAGCTGATTCACACACTCCAGAGGGATGCTGCAGGGACAGCCCAGAATGTGCTAATGGCAGGGACAGTTTGGTATGTGAGAGAGCAGCCAGGGCAGGGGAGAAGCCCTTCAACAACGATGAGGGTTTTTGTTTTTTTTAAAAAAAAATATATAGTATCAGAGTAGAATGAAGAAAAGGGCTAGGCTGCCTCTTAATTACATGATACTACCACAAATGGCTTTAGGATTTATTTTCTCCCTCCATGCTTTGTTATGTAGGACTTATTATTCAGGACTTTGTTATTCAGGACTTATTCAATGTGTATTCTCTGAACTCACAGCCCTGTGCAGAGGGAGAAGCTGCAGAGCTGAGGGCAGTTTACACCTTCAAACAACTGTACAGTAAGGGATGGGGCTGACTGTGGTGTTTGGGGGTTTTTTTTGTTTGTTTTTTATTTCTGGCAAGCATAGCACCTGCCTTGAAACTGCACTGCAGCACCTCAGTTATTCTTTCAGTAGAACCAGGAGTTTCTGGCTTTTCAGTCGTGTTAGAAACAGTTGAGAGTCATAAAACTACAAGAGTGTTAAAAACAAATCATAGTGAAGGAAGAACTGTACTCCAACCCACTGCATCCTCAAGAACCTTCCCCTTTCCCATCCTCACAGCATCTGCTTTGCTGTCTCTATGGCTCGTGCTGTTCTTCAGCATTCTGAAATATTTGCACTGTGGAAAATTAGCACAGAATACAAAAGAAACCCAACCCAAAAAGCCTGTGGGTGAACTGCAGCTGCTGTGGAAGCAGTGTCTGGATGTGTTTTGCTAATTCAGCCAGTGTATTTCAGCATTAATTCCAAATTTGGTCCTTTATTAGGGATTTTAAGTTCACAAATGGTAAGAAAAAACACACTTCCAAAGGAAACACACCCAATCACATTTCCAAATGCTCTTCAACATATTTCTCCCTTAAAACAGGCTTCAATTATTTTGTGTTTAAGTTTGTATAATGTGATTCCTGCTTTTCATAGGGTTACAGCAATTGTATGACATCACACACAGCTTTACCTCCTGAAAATACTTCCACAGTTTAGTCCTTGATCTTCACGGGTCAATTAATTGATTTTCTTCTGACTTCTACTATTCTTTGAGTCCCAGAGCATAACAACATTAAAATACACCAAAAATAATAAAAAGTGTAAGCAAGAAATTATGGACACAGACACAGGGAACAGATCTGGAAACCTCTGGGGAGGAGAGACCGCAGCACTCAGGAGGGACAGGATGCCCATCAGGGTTATGGAAAGAAGAAACTGCAAGAAAAGGAACAATGTATCAGCTCATGGAGATTTAACACCTCAAAGGAGCCAGCTGTTTTGCTTTCATTACTCAGGTGTTGTGTATTCCTCAATCTATACCTAGATGACATGGCAGAAAAAAATTACAGCAGAGTTCAACAAGGAGATTGTGCAGCTTTCATAGAATCATAGAATGGGCTGGGTTGGAAGGGACCTCAGAGCTCATCAAGTCCAACCCTTGCTCCACTCCCCCCGTGGTTCCCAGCCCATGGCACTGAGTGCCACATCCAGGCTCTTTTGAAATATCTCCAGGGATGGAGAATCCACCACTTCCCTGGGCAGCCCATTCCAATGGCTGATCACCCTCTCCCTAAAGAAATTCTTTCTCATGTCCAACCTAAACCTGCCCTGGCACAACTTGAGACCTCTTGTGCCCTCTTGTCTTGCTGAGAGTTGCCTGGGAAAAGAGCCCAACCCCCCCCTGGCTCCAACCTCCTTTCAGGGAGTTGGAGAGAGTGATGAGGTCTCCCCTGAGCCTCCTCTTCTCCAGCCTCAACACCCCCAGCTCCCTCAGCCTCTCCTCACAGGATCTGTGCTGGATCCCTTCACCAGCCCAGTTGCCTCCTTTGGACCTGCTCCAGCACCTCAATCTCCTTCCTGAGCTGAGGGGCCCAGAACTGGACACAGGACTCGAGCTGTGGCCTCACCAGGGCTGAGTACAGGGGCTCCCTCTGTGGGGCTCCATCCCCAGTTGTGGGTGTAAAACTGCTTCATGCAAGTTCTTCAGTGCCATGAAGAGCTGCAAGTAAGAGTTACAGAAACTGAAATTGCTTACCAGACTCCTGACTATCTTGGGAAATGACTTAAACCAGGACATGTATCCCTTCAGGGAAAGGGAAAAGGGCTTCAGCTGCAGGTCTTCTGCTGAAGTCTTCTCCAAGATGGAGAAGGAGGCCAGGCAGGCTGAGAGGAAGGCCAGGCTTGTCACAGTGTAGGACAGCAGCAGGCTGTCCCTCAGCAGCAGAGGCAGCATGCTGTTCAAACAACCACCCAAGGAGAGTGCAGGTTCCCAGGTGTATTTAAAAAATTGTAAAAAAGAAGAAAGATATATTTTTAGTGGAACCGGGGGAGAACACGGGGTTACAATCACGTTACTCAGTGTGCAACTCACCTGAAAGTTGAGACAAGTAAAAACCACGTAGCCATAAAAGGGATTTCATTTATGATTAAGCAGACTGGTCTGGAACAAAAAGAGGAAAACGGGTAAGCACACACTGGTGTGAGAGTGCTCTGCCCCCTTTCCCAGGGATGCTGCAGTCCCATTCCCAGGGCAGCTCAAGATGAGTCCCTGCTACCACCTGAACCAGCCCCAGAGCCAGCCTGTCCCCAGGCAGGACAACACTGAGCCACATCACACCCCAGGAACACAGTCAGAACAGCAGAGTGAAGCAGGAGAAACCAGCATGGCTGTATTTGTGTTGTTTCATTTACAGGCATTGTGTTGAGTTTGTAAAATCAGATCAATCTGTGAGAAAGCAGCATGCAATAGCAAGGTGAGGGAAAGAAGATCAAAATAGGTCCACAGGAAAAAAAAAAAAAAAATCCTTTACTTACACTGACACCAGAAGGATAGATTTTTCATGGACTTGAAAGGAGAACAGGAAAAATGACAAGGCACAACTAACCTTAGGAAAGGAAATCAGAGAGATCTCAGTACCTGTGACTGCAATGCAAAGCAGTGTTTGAGCTTCTCTGCTGGCATCAACTTGACATCAATGCATGAGCTAAATGATCTTATTTTTGTAATTAACTGCTACATTTACTCCAGCACAATTTGCAAGTACACAGAGCTGCTGCTTCTGTAACCACCCAAACATACAAAAAAGGACATTGTTGGAAAGCTCACTCAGAATTATTAAAAAAAAAAATAAAAAATCTTCCTGTAAAGAGCCCCTGCTCTTGCTTACCTTTACCAACTACAGCTTCCCTACCAACCAACACAACAGTCACTGGCACAGTTCTGTCATGGTGACAACCACACCATTTTCTGACACCAAATTTTGCTCATCATAATCAACAACATCATACTTGTTTTGTTTTGTTTTTTCCCCAGGAACTAAAACCATGCTGTAAAACATAACCTCATTCTTAGAAAGGATGAATGTCAGTCTGGGGCAATGTGATAAATTCTCAGACACTACTCACATACATTAAAAATTGTAACTCCTGAAACCTCAGGACCAGCTCCATGTAGCTCTGATTTCAAGAAAAACTGATTTTTGCATGGAAGTTGTTGAGGTGCTTGAATTAAGTGATATAATATGACTAAGAAAAGGCAAACATTTGGTAAAATACTACCATTTTCTTTTCAAACCACTAATGAGCTTAAAACACCCATCTTGGGACTTTTTAATTGAATTTTGCAGCCAATGCAGTGAGAAAAACAAGCACTTTGGAAGCTAAACAAAAAGAGGAGAAATTCCAACTCAAAATGAGGCTTTAATGTCTACAGAATCTTCTAAAGACTCTTCAGAGGAAGACAATAAAAATACAGCATTAAATAAAGAAAATTGAGGCTAAGAAAAAAAAAAAGCCTGGATTTAAAAGATCTGCTGGACTCCCTGGACACATGATAGCAAAACCCTTTTGAAGCAGAAAGAACATTTAATGGTCCAAGCATTTCTTTACACACATTGCAGCCACTCTGAGTAGAAGTGCTGGTCACACAGGGCTGGATACAAAGCACAGAGCAATGAAAAGCATAACACTCACCAAAGCAAATTTAAATCCTCTGAGAGAAGGCTGGATGGTTAGTTTTATACAAGTAGGAAGCAGGCTCAGGAATGTTACAGCAAAACTAAGGAATTTTGTAAGAAAAACAGTTTTAATACATGAGTAACTACACCCGTGATATCACATATCCACTTTTGAAAACCATCTAAGTCAGGAATTCAGTTGGAATATTCCAAAAGTAAAAAAAGCACTCCAGGAGACTCAACCACAAGAGCAGAGCACTGGATTAAACCATCTCCATGAGCATTTCAGCCCCTCTAGATCTACACTTGAACTGTTCACTTATTCAATAAAAACAGGACTGTGAACTCAGACATCTAAGAGCACTAACAGAGGTAATTCTTTCAAGAGGAAAGCATTTTAACTCAGTAACAACCAAGGAGATGAAATGACTACAAAAACAAGCAGGAAATTTTTCAGTCCTTGATATTCTTGACTATGCTTGGGGAAACTCTTATCACTTGGAGAAAAGTACAGTACAGGAAAGAAAACATTTTTTCATTATTTTGAACACATCATAATTCTTTGACAAAGATTACTCAGTTTGAAAAAAAAAAAAAGCATATCTAGAACACTCCAAGTATGTCTTACCTGAGTTTTAACTGAGTCTGGGGTGATACCATATTCTTTATCTTTATAAGGACACTGAGACTGCACCAAATATTGGCTACTTTATCCTGGAAGGGGAAAAAAAGGGTATGTAGGGATAACTACATTCATTTAAACTTTAGATTTGTGACAATGGGGCTTGGGAGGTGGAGAACCATTGGGGTTTTACCATGACACTGCAAAAAGACACTTGCAGATATATGTCATGTTCTTAGACATCACTTAAATTATTCTGATCTTAAAGAATGGAACATTTCAAGACTTGATTAAAACAGGCTCTGAAATAATGGAGTTCTTCAGCACAGAAAACCATTTCTTAGCTCAGTTTGTGAGAATAAGGCTCTGAAACTCTCTGTCCCTGATCAAACCCTGGGATGTCTGAATCTTTTTCCCAATGTGAAGCCATTCTGTACACTGCCACATTTCCCCCCATACCTGAGTGCATTGAGCTGGGCTCACTGCTGCCTAGCAAGGACAGAGTTAACCTCAAATAAATCAAGAAGTCTAAAGACATTAGCAGTTGTGCTAGGATCACTTTCAAAATTAAATTTGTAACTACAGCCATCATGCTGCTGAAACTCATCCCCAAACAGCTGCTGGAATCACAGCTGTGTAGACATAACAGGGAGAAAGCCACCAACACCAACAACTGAGCCACCTTCCTCACGTGCTGCCCAGCAGGACAGAAAATGCCCCTCAGAGCTGCTGGGGATTAGGAGTGAGCAGAGGGTTTGGCAGCACCAGCAAACACACGGGATGCCCACTGCAGAGCCAAATCAATTTTACAGCCATCAGCATTTGTTCCTGCTGCTGGAAATGGGAACCAACTCAAAGAACCTGTCACAGGCACCCCCAGATAAATTTACTGCATGTTGCTTCCGTGGACAATTCCTCATTTTATCAAGATTAGCATCCAGCAAGTCACTCCCCTCATCAACTCAGAAAATATTTGGGCTGATAATAGCCTAAAATCTTTAAGATCTTGAGGACTCATTGGTTATTGTCATTTACAGATTGATTTTTAAACTTGGTAACAAATAAAAAGTGTGGTGACCAAAACTTTATTTATAAATTCCAGGTAATTCCAAAGGAATAGGCTCATAGTTTGGTTTTTTTTGATGGGGTTTTCTTTTGTGGAGAGGGTTGGGTTGTTTGTTTTGCTTTGTTTTCTTTTTTTTTTTTTTTTTTTAGTAACATATTTCTGTACCACTGCCTAAATAATGCTGCCTTTGGTAGATCAGCACTAATTTTTGAAGAAAAACATGCCACTCGTGGTACTATTTACATCTGAAGAAGATTAAAAGAAAACTTAAGATTAACCAAGCCATGTAGGTATTTGCTTAACCCCCTGTGACATCAAAATCTGAAAATTCAAAGTTTTATTTTATTGCTTAAACTTGAAGTTGAGAATCTGCTTTTTTAAAGGGTAATTTGAAGACACCTGCCCTAATTAAGCAAAACAACAACTCCTTGTGACACAGGAACATCAGTTCCTTTTGTTCACCACTGGCACTCCAGTGCCCTTAGCACTAGGTACACAAGTAATTACTTTACTGGCTTAAGGCTGAAGCACTCAGCACCTTGTGGCATGCAAATGTTGGTAGCCTGAGGGAATGCAAAAGCAGAACTAGCCTAAAGCATTTGGAAAATATTGTGGAACCTTGCACTAAAAATATAAGGTGGGTCAAAAATTAATTCCTATAGGCTGCACCCAAACCATTATTTTAAATATTATTTCTTTAAAATAATGAATCCTGTTGGAATTAGCTGAGCAGAGCCCAAGTCAGAGAGTGAAGCTGTTAACTTTTAAGGTTACATCTTCTGACACTGTCAATTACTGTGGAATCTATTTCAGTGGAAAAATGTATGGATTGGAGTATGGTTTGATGATGGGATAAGTGTTGTCTACTCGTATAATATCCTGGAAGATGCCAGCTGAGCTGGGGTTAAATACTGGATTAAATAACTGGCAAGAAAGGAGTGCTGAAGAAGCCATCTCAAATTACTGGTTCTGTGGTGTGTCTCCCACATGAAATCCCTAAAGGTCACGATGAAGGTTTCCCAAGGGATCTAAGAATACAGAACATTGACAGCAGGGTGGGGGAGAAGAAAACATGCATGCCTCAAACAAGCCTCTCTCAATGGGAAAGAGTCTTCTGAGTACTTGCATCATTTGTTCCATGTCAGTACAGAAGGGGAGCCAGCAGACAGCAAAGGAAGCCACCACTGTCCCTGCTAGCTTGGTTAACAACACTAATCTGCAATTAAAAGAGAGAAAAGGTAAATCCAAAACCAAACTAGAAATCTTTATAGCATAAAGTTTTTTTTTTAAGAGAACTGAAGGTAACAAAGGCAGCACAGAAGTTTGTCATCCCCCCATTATTGCCAACAACTTCAAGAGAACCATGGAGCTGTCAATCCAATCTTTGCCTTCTGCAAATTTAATTTAACTTACAGAATGAAGGGTGCTAAGAAAGGACAGATATTTTTGCTATTTGTTCAGTGGAAATCCTTCACTGCAGAGCTCACATTAGTTTGCAGGAGAGGAACACATAACAGCACCAGTATCTTCCACTAGAAATTAATTCAGAAATGCCCAGGTGCTCATGAGGAGGATCCCATTCTCAATGCCATTCTTATTTTCCTAAGAGGAAACAAAAGTCACTTACCCCTTGCCTTTCAGCCCTTTCTTGAAGCATTTTCCAAGCAAATAGCAAAAGAAGGGCAGAGAGTGGTAGAGTTCCATTTGCTTATAATTTAAGGCCAAGCAAAATGCCACTGACCCCAGAAGGTCCCAGTCATAAGACAAAAAAAGCACCCCCCACAAGGCAAGGCCGAGGCTCACTGAGTTGTATATGGTTTTTTCTGTCAAGGACAAGACAGACATCTTGGGGCTGGAAGTCAGCAATGAATGCCCTGAGGGACAAGTGTAGAACAGCATGCAAGTTCAGTTTTTAAAACACATTGCCAGCTGTGGCCGTGCTGTTCAGACAGGAATAATTTTACTTCTATTCCAAGTGCAGTTTTTAGGTTTCCAAGGCTTGATTCAAAGCTTAGGCAGGCAAAAATGAGGACAAACTGTGTGTGTCTGGGTGTTAATTATACATGTCATGTGTGTTTCAGTCAACCAAGCTTTTTGTGACAGTGACACTGCTTGCTAAGAGCATCAGGGTAAATATTTTGTTCTTGGTATTTGCATGATTAAGGATAAAGCTTTCAAGAGTCTCTCCTCCCAGCTCCCAAAAGATACTTACAGAGTACTTCAATATGTCAGTATTTTAATGAAATATTATTTAGATCAAGGACTCCTGAGGCTTTTGTGATTAAATTATGCTCACAATGCACCCTCATCCATGACCAGTTCCCTCAGCTGCTAACAGAGTACAATCATCAACAGTTACTAAAACCAGTGTTTCTTCCTTACAACTTTGAGAATAGGTTCCAAAGCTCAGCAGAGTTTGAAGAGACTTAACTACACTCACTATCAAATCTCAAATATTAGCTTCACCTTTCCCTGTTACTTTTCCACCACGACAGAAGCCAAGTGAGATATAGTTGTATTGTCAGAAATTTCACAATATTTTGTTTTCTCTTTGGCAATATAAATAAGTGTGATAACACACTCAGATTGCCTGTGCATTTCCTATTCCAAACCACCACATGGATCTGAAATCTCATCAACAAAACCCAGAGGCTATGATCCTGCAGAGATCTGCAGCTGAGTTGGATCTATTGACACCTGGGGAGCTGGTCACAGCCAGGGAAGTTACTCACACCAGAGTCACAGGGCTGGAAGCAGCCACAGGAGACTCTGCAGAACATCTGGCTGCTTCAGCACTGCCTGCTGCACCTGGGCCATTCCTGACACCAGCTTTCCTGAACCTTTTCTTAAAGCTCTTGCTGCAGATTCCACAATATCCACAATCTATTCCAGTATTTCACAAGACTCTTTTCTATAAGCTTTAAAAAAAAAAAATAAATCATGCTGTGGTAAGCTAGGGCCATTACTTTTTGCTCTACCCAACATGCAGAAGAGATGATCTTCCCCTTTCTGCATCTTTCACAGATGAGAAAACTGTAGCCCTGCACTGCCTTCTGACCATCAGCTTCCCTCACCCAAGATGAATTGCATTCATTCCCATCCCCATTCTTGCAAGTGATGTCTCCAGATGATCTACATCTTTAAAGAGTCAGGCCAGAAATAGAACATCAGACCTGCCAAACTCTAACTCAAATAATTCAATAGCATTATGAATTTCTTTCCTTCAAAATCTGCTTCCTGAGATACATTATCTTCCAGGCTCACCATGGGAGAAAAACCACAAACTAGTAAACTATTTGATTGCCAAAGCCTGATTTAGTAGGAGGTGCTGAGGTGCAGTGTCTCCTTGGAACATTTCAATGTCTACATTTATCACCACTCTGGCTGGATGGCACTGAGCAGCACTGGGGTAGTCAACTGACAGCACCTGGTTGCTGATGTGCAAAACAAGTCTAAAACCAGAAATCCTATTAAAAACAGACCCACCTGGGAAGGTGTCTGCCACCAGCACTGACTGGTTAGCTCTGAGGGCCTCACCTGTGTCAGCTGCCTAGCATGTAACTGGGGAGGTACTGACTGAAGTGAATCCAGCCACAGGTATTTTGTAAAGACAGAACAGCACATTTTATAGACCTGATCATTTTGCACAACTGCACTTGACACACTCCTCTGCCACCTCCAGAAGATCTAAGGTGATTCCCTCTCCAAACACAAATCACAGGAGCACAAGCCATGATTCTCCTCACTGTCACAGCCCCATCTGCAATAAAGTGACTGATAGAAATATGAGCATGAGGCACAGCAAGAACACTGTTCAACTTTGGATTGATTTGTCCCAATCTCAACTATTTCTCCCCAAGTCATTCCAGCCTCACATTGTTCTTTAACACCTCTGCTTTGGGGCAAGCAGAAGCCCCTCAGATACCTTTGACCTCTGCCCAACTAAAGGCAAGTACTGAAAAACTGTAAATGGGAACTCATTTCACTGCAGAACAAGGATACTGGAAGTGCCCGTGGTCAATGAGAATGAGGCCTGGGTAAAGCAGGATGCAGAGAGCACTGGAAACCTGGAAAGGATATAAAAAAGAGGGGAAAATAATTATTTCTAAGTTAGATATTAGACAGAAGAACTTTTAATTACTTCTCCAGCATAAAATTTTGCCCCACCACGGTGCATCCTGGATGGAGCAATCTTCTGGCAGCAGTATTTTGAGGAATAAAAAAGGGCAGACTTTCCATAAATAAGAAAATATTGGATGGAGACCAGCCTGCCCCCTGCCAACCAGCTGAAACACCACCCATGCCCACCTTAAACCTTGGAAGCACCCCAAAAACCAGACTTATTATTCCAAAATGTATTGCTTCTACCATGAGGAGTGTGCAAGACAAAGCAGTTCCCATGGCACAGCTCAAATCTTGGGGTTTACTACCCAAGTACTAAATTCAGAGGAAAACAGAACTCAGGAGTTCACAGCCACTAAACTTCAGAGCATCTTGTTATTGAAAGCATTAAAATAATTGCAGTAAAATAAGTTAATAGCTTTTTTAACTGAAAAGCCTTTAATGTGAGAGATACAGACTGTCATCAGTTTTATATCAATTGAGTCCAATGGTCTATATTTTAATTAACCCTCACTGTTACATTTCTACCCTGTTTTAACAGTACATTTTCTTTGTTTTTTTTTAATTTACACACACACCAGATACTTGCCTTCTTTTTAGTAGATGTTTCCTTCAAGGAAAAACAATATATAATAACAGCAGGAATGTACACCAGCAAATCAGCAACAAACACTGAAAAAAATCAAGATTAACTTTGCATTAGAATCCTCCCACATATCTCACCTTAAAACTACTCTAATTCTGTATTTTCATCTGGGTTGTGACTCGTTGGCTCTGCTCACAGTTTTAACTTCTTGGTGCTCCACATCTTGGTTGTATTTGGTGTAAAAAAATGCTGATAATAACTGACAATAACAACTACACAGAGTTGGAGTGAGACTGGTTTATTATCTTCTGAATGTGGGTGGGGTTTGCAGCTGTATCCTCACTGAAAAGTTCACTTCAGTCATTCAATTCAACTGAAGTTCAAAAGCCCTGAATTTCAACTCAATATGCTACCCTATTGTCTTATTTTTGTTTTCCAGGATGTTTAATTGGTTTAAAGGCACTAAAGTTAAATTTTTTTCCAATTTTTTTTTTTAAGAAGACGAGGAAAAAGTATAAGCAAATGGACATAAAAAACCCAGAAAGTCCTTTATTAGAATAAACTGGGTAGTTCCAACTTCAAAGGACAAGAAGCAATAGGTCTCCAGAATTTGATCTTGTTAATGTTTCTAATGCTCCAATTTCTGCTGTCCAAAAGCTGCTGCTTCCACACGTTCAGCTGTTTTGGCTCCTGGCACAGCCTCAGTCAGGAAGGGAGCACACTCTAGTTCCTCACATGCCAAAAGGAGAGAAGGCATTCTGAATTCTCAACAGCAACCATCTCTGCCTGGATGCAGTCAAGTGGTTTGATGGAACAGAGAGTCTGAAGGCACAAATAATGAAGAAACTCTTGATTCTAACAGTCTCCAGTGTTTCTGTGTGAGTTAATAGCCACGTGGATAAATAAGATGGATAAAACTAGTTACTTGGTTTGATTCTCTGCCTACAGCAGCACATGCAAGAGGGTCAACAGGAAAACAGAACCAGCAGGTCCACCTGCCTACAGTTATCTCAACTCCTGCTTAAACCACCAGATGAATCCTTGAGTGTTATCTTAAGGGCCTGGGGAAAATCTCAGATTATTTCTATAAACTTTACAGAAAAATTATATCAAGGGGGAAAATACACCTAAGTCACAATTAAACAAATACAACCCAAGGTGTTACCAAAACAAAACAAAGGTGAAATGCCAACAGCTGACACTGACCCTTCAGGATTATTTTAGTGCACTCTTCTAATGGGTGTTGTTCAAAAGTGTTTATCAGCTCTTCAAGATCCATCAGTAGCTTGTCAAGTGAGTTGATTTCAAAATTAATAAAGACCATTTCAAGGGTAATTAAGTTCTAGTGATTTGTTTTTTTCAATCAATTACTGGAGACCAGACTCAGAGGTCTGTGAAGTAGAGAAAAGCTATTCATGAGGAAAAAATTCTGCTCTTGCAATTAGAAAGCATTTTGTAGAACTCTACTGCTACAGAAAGCAGAAGCATTTAAAATGAAAGAAAACAGAATATGGCATCTGCTATTGCTTGGAGCAAGAGCTCACTGGCCACATTGGTTGTGGCCCTACTGATAGAACTACTGAATTAAACTATCTACAATTTTTTTTCCACACTTGTTTTATCCTTTTCTTTGGAGAGGAAGTTCAAACTAAACAAATGGTAAGAGGAGTAACGGCAGGAAAATGATATTTAGGATAAAAGTGGTAAAATAAATTTTTACTTTTTTGTTAACAGAAGCTTCCCTCTACAAAGCAGTAATATTTGAGTGCAAAGTGACATTTTTAAAATAACAAACATCTTCCCCTTTCAAGTAAAGTGTAACAGCTCATAATTAAGATCCCTGAAACCTTTTGAGGCTGCAGCCGAGTAAAGTCAACAGCCCCTCTACATGCAAAATAATTTTGTGATAAACAAGCTAAGCTGCAAATGAAAAACTAAACTATGAGAATGGAAGGGAAAACAACAAAACTGTTTACAAAATTTAAGAATGGGTCTGTGCTACCGAAAAAGAAAAAAAAAAAAAAAAAAAAAAGGTGGTTTTGTTTTAGAGTTTTTACTGAACCAATTTGGGTGAAGAGCTGAAGAGAAAAGAACTGAGGAGCCTGAGCCACCCAAGCCAAAGAACTCAGCATAAAATGGGGAAGCTTTATAATATTAAACATGGTAAATGAGCAAGCCAGACAAATCTGTACCATCATGCTAAGGTAATATAATTTCCCTACCTGTTGTACGCATGAATAACTTATGTGGCTGACTCTCATAGCCCCGAGATGTGTGCAGAGCAACCCAATCAGGATTTATTAACTTTGCACTGCAAAACAAAGTACAGACACATCAAAATGTAGACAGTTCTCATTTCCCTTTGCACTCTTTGCAGCAATAAAAGGTGACGTGCACAGGAGCATATTCCAAGAATTAAGATGAATGAGAAGAAATGTTTCAGAGAGCAATAAGTGATCAATGGGAGATTTTCCTCACCTCTGGATCAGTTTACAGGATAGACTTGAGCTGCTGTTTCACAATTTAAACAAGCAAACAAACAAAAAAATCTTTGGAAACAGTAAAAATGGAATACACTGTTTATTAGGACAAGATAAGCACCTTCAGTCTTGTTCCACTGACTTTTAAAAAAACAATTGTAAATACCTTTCATACTTAAGTATTAAATATAAACCATTTACAGTTCACATAGATGCCCCACATAGCTGTGCCTGTGCACTTTAACCTACATTCTTATTCCATAAGTCCCATTCCAACAGCAGTAAAGCCCTTGTGGAAAAAGTATTTCAATAACAGAAAACTATTTACATGATATCCAGACATCAAATGTCACTGGAGCTCTCAAGACAAGTGAGGTTTCCCATGAGATGCACCCTATCCCTACAGCACTTCCCTCTCTGCATCACTGATCCCATAGCAGGTCATATGGAAAGGGAAAAAACAAAATCCTATCAAAATCTGCTAAAATTTAAGGGCCTGGCAAAAGGAAGACAGTGACTGACTCTTCAGTCCCCCTTGCAATAGTTACATGACAAAAAAATAGCATTTTGTTTTAAGAAACAGTGTTTTACTCATAAAACCTACTTCCCTAGTTCTGAAGTAGCAAACTACTTTCCCTGGGTGTTTCAGGTGGTAGTTTCTCTCCTCAGGAGGGAAAGGGGAAAAAAAAAAAAAAAAGAGAAACTAAAAGAGAAGGAGGTCAAATTGGTGTCTGTATTCTCCACAGAAGTATTTAAAATAATAAACTTACATGTAAGCACACAAAAAACTGTGATAGGCAGTCAGAGGTGGATAATCAAGGCCCCAGTACAGCAAATTGTTATCACTGGTATTGAAGTACCTAAAAAAAAAAAAAAGAACCCAAAAGCCTTGAGGAAGACCATATTTTCAAGGAGCTATTTTCCCAGCCCAAGGAAAAAACTGAATACTAACCCAAATGTTTTTATCAACATAATCAAATTTAACTTCTTTAAGGTTCTTAAACTTCTGAAAGTATCAGCTTTATTTTACTTTACACAAAACAATATCAAGCAACAAAAAAGAAAAAGCAAAAGTGGCTCTGAATATGCTCACCTGTGTTTGCAAAACAGATTTTTAAAAAGCTGCTCAAATTTACTGAGCTGAAGACGGGGAAAAAATTGATGTGAACAGAATTTGACAAAAATCCAGACACTACAATAAATGCTGCACAAAAATATTTGTAGATATCTACTGTAGCTCTAGATGTGTCAATGTGGCAGGCTTTGCACCTCACCTCCACCTACAAATCAAGCCTGTATTTCTCATGCACATCAATTATTCCAGAAGACAGCAGTCAATTTGCCAAAAAGGAAAAATCCAGTGCAGTTAAAAGGAAATTTCAAAAAAGAAATGTAGTTCACTAGTGATTTGTCCTTATATTGATGCAAGATTCCTTTTTTCCTGGACTTGGAAATGTTTAATATGTGACACTGACTTCTGAATAGTTAAATTTTACCTGCTAGTGTTTCAAATTCCAGCCAGCCAGCTTTTTAAATCTGTATTAAGAGCATGGCTGAGAACAATTAACTTGCAGGTGTAAAAAAAGCCTCTCCATTTACTGGCATGCCCCTGGCTCTTCCCTGAGGGGAGATGAGCAGAGCTGCTATTGGTTTTGTCAGTGCTGACCATCAGGAGAGGTTTTGTGCACTGAAAAAACTGGAACTCAGGAAGCTGAACTGATTTAGGTTTTTTCTAGAGCAGGTGAATAAGCTTCTCTGTGATCCTTCACATAAGCTGACTAAAAAAATAGTTTCTTGACCATGCCAGTCAATCCAAATCAAAGCTGAAGCTTCACAAAAGAGAGAGAGCTACCAGGCTGAGTATTTTATTACAGGAGCTCACAGGTAGCAAGTCAAAGCTCCAAATTTTGCCTTTTTTGCTTTTTTTGGAAAGAACATGGTACTTCTGTTTAAGAACAGGGTGATGTTATATTACCACAAAAGGGTTTTAGAATAGTTCAGAGAACAGCAGAAGATCTTAAAAGTATATTAAAGTAAAGATACAAACTACTCTCACTATATTTACCCCCTTTGTAACCTGGAGTACAGCAGCACTACATACCACTGCCTGATGGGTAAATTGTAAGTAACTTCTTGCCAGTGTCTCTGAGCTTCATAGTCTCCATACATAGGGGGTTTTCCTGCACCTAAAAAGAAATGACAGAGTATTTAGCAATTTATTTTGGATTGCTTTATCTCCAGACATGTATTTGCATATTACTAAGATATTACTAATTTTATTCTTTATCCCTCTGTCAGACTTGAGAGCAAAATAGGGACCTCATCTGCTCTGCAGTCTAAAAGGGGGGAAGAAAAAAGTTACATGTTCTTTTTGGCTTTCTGGATATTTCTGCAATAAGCATTTATCAAGATATTCCACAGTGAAGAATTGCTTCCTCATCTGACAAAAAAAAAAAAAAAAATCATTTCCAAGTGCAGATGAAAAATGTGGCACTTTCTCTGCGATGAGAAAATGTACATAACAGAGCTCTTGTACTGACTCTGAGTGAGCCACTTGGCTTTTTTAGTACATAACATTTTCACTTCTGTTTCAGCCATGTCATGGTGCTTTGCTGCTAAAAGTAACAACCAGCCTTTTTTTTTTAATTTACTTAGAACTAGGACCTGCTCAAAGTCCCCCAGTTCTCTCCTTTTCCTCTCTTGCCTGCTCTGTCACACTAGCAGAGTGAACACTGCCTCTGTTCCTTGCCTATATATTCTTCCTAATAAAGAGATGAACCATTTACTACAGCAGGTCATCACTACACAAAATATTTTTTAGAAAAAAAAATTAAAAATCTTATAATCTACAAAGCTTCCTAAAGAATAACTGCTCCATCTTGTTGTGAGAGAGGAATTCTCTCTCACAGATTTTCCAGCTGAATGACTGCTAGGCAGCAGTTCTGCAAACTGCTAAAGGACACTTTTCACACATACATGTGTAAATCCCTCAAGAAACAAAGATTTATTTTTATTTCACAGAAAAAAAGCACTTTATTAATGTAAGTACTTCAGGTATCTACTCATAAACAATTCCCTCGATGTAAGCTTAACTCTGACAGTGGCAGCTCACTAAAAATATTTACCACTGAGTTTATTTAATTATATTAACCCATGCTTATTGAGAACAGAAACTCCACTGACAGTACTTCCAGCAAAATATTGGCACCAGTCAGACAGAAACTTGGAAGGTTCTTTGTAAGACAGGAAAGCTATCTATATATTTTTTTTTATTTTTTTTTTTTTACATTACTTGTGTTTGTGGGAGTCACACAAGCTCAAATATTTATTCCTGATTAGTGAAAAGATTATGACTGCTAATTTATTCCTGTGTAGGAGTAGAAAGAGTAGATCATCTCTGCTACACAACACATTCAACTCCAAGTTTCCCAAATAAGTGAGGTCACTGGGAATAGGAGTTTTATCAGTGTCTATTCTGTAGCTATTAATCAAGTGGAACAAAGAACCTGCCATAGGATTACTGAAATACAAAAACAGGTGTTATCCAAATTGTAGAGCAAGTGTGTGTGTCTTTGTGTGTACATAAAAATACACAAACACACAGATTTTATTCTGGAAAAAAAAAAAAAAAAAAAAAAAAAAAAAAAAAAAAAAAAAAAAAAAAAAAAAAAGAGAGAGAGAGAAAAAGAAATTAATTGGCTTGAGAATGACCAAGAGATCTTAATCCAAAGGTTTGATTGCTAAAAGTCAAATACAAAGACTGACCACACATCAGTTTGTTTGTGAATGCACATTTGCATATTATCTTCCCTCTACCAAAAGCATCAAGTATACAGCCAAAAAGAATTCAGGATTAATAAAAATGGAGTATCTTAAATTAAAAGGGTTTAGAGTGGTTTTATTGGGCTTTATTGTTACTTGGGAATAGCCATGTTTAGGGGTCTGGAGCTGCCTTTCAACACAGGTATTTGGCTTCTACTCATTTAGCAGGAGCTTGGCAATGCATTAACAAAATTATGCATCTCTGAAGCCAAAGTTTCCTGAACAGTTCTCCAAGACCACTAATCTGAGGTTCCTGTAAATACCAGCCTGCTTTCTCCCCGTTCCAGAGGCAAATCCAAAAGCATGTTAGACAGCAAACCACAACAGAATGCAAACAATAGTGACCCCACACCACAGAGAGGGCAGAATTAACCTCCTTGTTCCACGTGTGGCTTCAGAGTGTACAAATCAGCATTTCTGCCAGGGGCTGCTGCAGAGAATGATGCCTACTGCTAATCCTCTGCTCATTTTTCTTGCACTGAGCAGCAGTGAAAGAGCTAACAAGAAAGACCAAGTCAGTTTAAACATTACCCTGCCCATTTTTTTTTTCTCCTCCTGTGTTACAGGTTTATTATGTCTGAAGGAAGTCAAAGAGACAAAATAAAAAATTTCAGTGTGCTTATGCATTTGGCAGCTCTTTCTAGCATTCAGGTTTGTCTTTTTTTCAGCCAGCCAATTCTCCAAGTTAAGCAAATGCTTTAACAGTTTGCTGGACTGGATCAGACTCAGCTTTTCCTATTCCAAAAGAAGCTGCAAGATCATTGCGTAGGAAACAGGATTTTTTTTTAATTATATTTTAGTTGAGGCATTATTTAAGCCTCTCAGAATCTTGACTGGTTTCAAATTAAACCAACTTTAAAACATCCAGGTAGCAATGTAATTGTAAACACTTGCAGTGCAACAGAAATTTAGTATTGTGTGGTACAAGACAAGGCATTTGGTTTTCTGCCTATAGATGGGTAAAAGAAAACCTCCATTACCCACAGAAAAAGTCTCTTACTGGCATTTTCAGAAAGCAAATTGCAAATAAAACAGCTGTGTGAGAGGGCACACATGCAACTTATCTTCAAGGAGATGAAAGCCACCAGTTTAAAACCACTAGAATACTTCCCAACAGACTCAGCAGCTCAGGGGACAAGGATCCCAGGTGCCTTGATGGAAAATCAGAATTTTACAGAGCTTGTGATTCTTTTAGCTCAAGGGGACTGAAAGTAAGCTTTGTTTTTTAAAAAAATAAGCTGTGCAAGCTTCTGTGAAGTGTGGGGATGGCATTGGGAGGTTTGGGGAAAAAAATTTGCTAGTTCTTTGGAAGCATTATGAGATGGGGAGGAGAAAAACTCATCTATTAAAAGAATATAGCTCTAGTTGATGCAGTAAACAATCTTCAGGAGCTATAGCTATAAGACAGAGCATAATCACTCACTCCACATCACCCTTACACCATCTTCATTATCACCACTACACTTTTATCCAAATATAAATTAAGGCTGTACCTTGTTCTACAGCTTAAAGAACAAGATTAAACAAATGGACTGCAAGAATACTCAGCAACTACTGAAACAAAGGTATAGAGGTGAACAGCCAGGCTACAACTAAAATTTTACTGACCATCACCATCAAAAAAAGCAAAAAAACCCCAAAACAAAACAAATTGTGGTTGGTTTTTTTCAGGGCTTTGTCCCAAGCAGCTATGATGTTAATCACTGCACACTTCAGAAAAACAAGGTATTATACGAACCTTAAGGAAATGCACTACAATACAAAAATATCTGAAATAATACAATTCCTAGCTCTGATTTAGCATGCAAATTTAGCACAAACTCCCTAATTCCCCTTCATGTGGCCATTTCACAGCCTGTGAGCACAGATTACCTGAGTAAGAACCAAGTGACACAGTCCAGCGTACAGTGAGTGCCAGCAGAACAGTAATTGCCATTAAGCTCCACTTCTCCATAGCTGCTCTTTATAACAAGCCAAAAAGGTACCTGGGAAAAAAAAAATAACACCACAAACTTTGCTACAATACTGTGTTCTGTTCCTTAGGCATTTAATGGCACCACTGATAGTCCTGGTTTTCTTCCCAGCCTGAAGCATTCTGTTCCTATCCTGTCTCTGTAAACTGCAACGGGGAGGGAGGGGTTTTCACTGCTGGAGAATTTCTGACCATGAAGGCAAATGCTGCCCAGAAGCAGTTTCTCCTGTTTCTTGAAAGCTGAAAAGGCATCTGATAAAATGTATAAAACCTTCATACTTAAGCACCACCTTCATAAACTCCCCATAATTTGATATGCAAACATGTAGCATGTTTTTACCAGTGTATGACCAGAGAAGATTCTACAAGAGACAGTGGACAAGATGGGAGAAGTAAGTCAAAATATATTAAGTTGGTTACATAGTTCACACACTAAAATTAACCACAGAAAAGAAAAAAATCTTCAAAGAAGTCTAAGAAAATCTCCATAGTAATAATTTGCTAGGAAAAAAAAATACTGTCATCATGCATATGGTTTTAAAAAGTGAGTAAATGTCCCAGAAGTAAGGTAATGCCACTTATTTTCTTGATTAAAACCAAACCAAATTATGCTAAATGCAGATCTGGTATAGGCTTTTCTGTTGGTTTAAATATATTTTTAAAATATTTAAAAGTTAACTATGTACTTGGCAGGTCTTATGCTGGACCTGCAGGCACTACAGAAGCACAGAACACAAAATAAACTCCACATCCTCTGTGCTGGTTCCACAGGAACACAGTCACGAGCCCGTACATAAGAGAAAAATTCAGTGTGCACTGTCAGCCTAGGAAAGCAAACATCTGGCATTAACAATTAAAAAAAAGGCAAAAGAAAAAAGAAGCAACCAAAAAAGCCAGAAAACATTTCACACAGCAGCAATGAACTGCTTTTCTAGTAACAGACAAGCAAAATCTATGGCATGTTTTAGTGATTCTGCTGAAATTAAATCCGTATTTATTTTCTGTTCAGAGAAAGTAAAGCACCAACAACGAAGGAAAAAGTTACTTTAACACTATAAATCTGTGACAGCAGTAGATCACCATCTATAGGTAGAAAAGTGAACACTGATATTTGCATGTTCAAGACTACACCTGTGACTGAAACACTGATGGGCACATTTATCTAAATAAATAATGAGGTTGACCCTGCAGATCATTTAACCCTAAATGAACTCTCATGCTTCCTAAACGTGGGACCAATACCCAAGTCCTGTATGGCTTCCAAAATCAAGCACCATAAGCCTGGGCCTTCCATTGTATCTGCCCTTCCTTTCTATCCCCAGGCAGAATAATTACTGATTAATTATACCTTCTTAATTCCTACATAATGCCAGTTTCACCTACAGATGCCCCCCCCATCCCTGTTCCTCTGAGTTCTGCCATCCCTTACACATTTGGATTCTGTCATTTTATGGGGTATTGAGTTACTCTGCTTTTTCCTCTCAAAAGTGGCTCTTAGAATTCCTTCCAACTTCTTTTTCATCTGTTAAAATTATTCCACACCTCCTGAAACAGCATTCATGCTTTTAACAGATTCTAAAGCACAAATCCCTCATTTTTTGCTATCCCATTGGTAACAATGATAACCAAGTAAGACTTTTCAGGAGATGGTTAAGCTGGTTTGGTCAGTCTGAAGGTTTTTACCTTCTGCCTCTGGGTGAGCAAGGGTCTCTCTGAAGTGAGAGGTCCCTATAGGCATAAGGTGACCACCACAGCTCCAGAAAACCCCTCTCCTTCCATGCTGCCTACTATGAATTTTCAGATAAACAGCACCGACACAAGCCACCCACTCCCTGCCAAAGGGAACCTCACAGAACTGCCACAGATGCCCCACCCTCGGTACAACCCATTTTTCTGAGAGAAGTCAGCACACAGCTCAGCAGCAGCCTTTCCTTCCTCAGAAATGCACACACTGAAGGTAGAATTTGGTTTGTTGAAGCAACACCAGCTCCACCAGCCCGAAGAGGTGTTTATCCCTCAAAGCTCCTCATCCCACCACCCTCTCTCCCCACGGAGGCTGCTGAGAGACCTGGGCCCTCACCGCTAAACCCACCCCAGCCGCCTTCCCGCTTTCCCTCAGCGCGTTTCGGGACATTCCTCCCCTCAGCACCGCCCTTCCAAACCCCCAAACCCCAGGGGGAGAGCGGGAGGGTGGGAAGAGGAGGGAGAAAAGGCGCAGCACACCCGCCCGGAGCGCTACCACCGCCGAGATCACCTCGGGGGCAGGACAGCGGGAGCAGCGGATCCTCCGGGCCCTGAGGAGGCACCGAGAAGACACCGAGGAGGTCCCTGAGGAAGCCCTGAGGCGGGAAGCGGCGTTTTCCCGGAGCCCTGTGAGGGAGCGGAGCGCGCGCCCCTTCCCGCCGCTGCCACGCGCCGGCTTCCGCCTCCGGAGCGGCTCCCGGTGCAGCGCATGCGCGGGAGAGGAGGAGGCGCGGAACGGCGTTCGGAGGGGGGGGCGGAATCCGCGGTGATGTCCGCGGCTGCGCAGCTCTGCCCGCGGCCCCCTTGGTCTCCGGGGTGACCCCTTGAGGGTCCCGGTGGGGAAGGTTGAGGGCAGCGGCTCCTGCTCCACCGGGAGCCCCGAGATTCAGCGTTCCCTCAGGAGGAGCGGGCGCTGGGGAGGCCGCGGCTGAGCCTGCACCGGCAGCACGGGCCCGGGCTCGGGTTTGGTGTGAGGAACCCCGAGGGGGTGGTTTGGGGCTGGGAGGGATCGCGTCTCGATGGGAAGAGGGAAAACGTCCTCCTGGGGGTGGAGGACGCGGTCGGGACACAGGGAGAGATCGGGTTTTTTTATTCGGGTGCAAAGCTGAAGGGTTGTTTGGTTTTGCAGGGAGCAGCTGGGTGAGTTCTTCAAACACGCCAAGGAAAGGGGAAGCAGCTCCTCAGCCTTCATGTCTGGGGAATTATACCCAGGAACCAACGGAAGAAAACAGAAGAAAAAGATTTTGGGCACCATCAGCCTCTTTTTTAGTTTTGATTCCCCTATTGATTCCCCCTTTGAGTCCTTTTAGGGTCTTAATAAAGTACATAGCATAACATGGAATCATGGAATTGTTTGGGTGGGAAAAGACCTTTAAAACCATCAAGTTTTAAAAGCAAGCACTGCCAAGGCCACCACTGACCCACATCCTTCAGCACCACATCTCCAGGGATTTGAAATCCCTCCAGGAATGGTGATTCCACCACTGCCCTGGGCAGCCTGGGCCAGGCCCTAACAACCCTTTCCAGGGAGAAATTATTCCTGATATCGAATCTAAACTTCCCCTGCCACAAGATCCCTGGATCATCTTTATACAATCATCTTTAAACTATACTTTTATACTTAAAAGTATGGTTTCTGTTCTTTAGATTACTGTGTTTGTCTTCTGGTTGTGTGTGTAACAGAGAAATTTAGCAGCAAACTGATTATTTTTTAAACTTAACACTACAAAGTGAGATTCTCATGGCCAGGCCTTCCAGCAGTGCTCTTCTGGGGCTGGAATTCCAGGACTGGAAGTTGTAAAGGATTTAAACCCAACTGCTACAAAACAGCAGTAGAGTCATGAAATATCTGATCACTTATAATAGAAACATTCAAGGTACAAAATATGACACGAAAACAACATTTTTCATAGATTCAGTTTTGGGTTTTTTTATATATAAACATTAGGTAACATACAACAGTGTGACCACCAGAGACTGGGTTTTTTCCTTGGAGGTCTCCCAGTGCAATATCATGCAGAAAGCAAATTTCCTCTCTCCCAGCCATTTTTCAGTTGGATGACAACTACTTGGACACCCTGGTCCCTCTTACACCTGCTGGAATTTTGGCATCCTTGGCAGCTATCACCTGGGAGTGTTACCTCAGCTGGGATGCTAGGAAGGGGTGAGGAATTTTATGGTCTTACACATGTAAAAGTAAAGCTCACAGTTGTCTCCTGGCCTGCCAAGGTGTTTGGAGCCACGATGCTACTGAAAATGGCAGATTGCTGTCCTACAATTTTATGTGTTTTACCTAAACTTGTTATTGCTTAAAACACTCATATTGCTGCTTAGCTAAATCCTTCCATTTCAGGATATTAATGAGATACTAAGGGATGCCTGGAGGTGACAAATCCATCAAAAAAGCAGAGTCCTAAAACCCCATCAACTATGAAATAAATCGGAAGAATTTCTCTCCCTTAATCTGCTGTGGGGTGGTGTGTGACACTGAAAATGCACTGGGGCAGAATGCCCCCTGCTTATCCCTCTTCCAATTTCTTCTCTCCCATCTCCTCTCTCCTTTCCCTCTTCTCTTCCCTCCTGGCTTTTCCACCCGTAGCCTTCCCTCTCTCCAACACAGCTCAACAGCACCAAACCCCAAGGCCATGAGCGTTGTGTATGAGCTCCAAATTAAAAAAAAAAAAAAAATTTAATATTTTTTTAGGTTGGTTGTTGTTTTTTTTTTTTTACCTTGCAGATTATTATTAATTTGGTCCTGGAGGCTGCACATCCAAGTGCATTATTTCAATTAGCTGAAGGCTCTTTGTTGCAAGGTGAAATCATTCACTCCCCGGGAAAGCTTTTTTATTGAATGCTTTCTAAATACTTGCATTGGTCACGTCGCCTGGAATTGAGTCTCTGTCACTAGTATTTCTGCGGTGACTTTGACCAGATCAATGACTGGAAAAGGCATTAAGGACACATTGATACGGGGGGAGGATGAAGGGCAGACGAGCGGGGCTCTTGGTTTTGGTGCTGGGTGCTAAAGAGAAACCGATAATGAGCAGATAAATGGCTTTTCTTAGCCCTTGGAGCTCTCGGGAGGCTTCAGCAGGTCCTTGATGTAAACCCGGGAGGTGGTGAGGAAAGTATCTCCCGGGTATTCCATAAATCCGGAGACAGGATCGTGAGAAAAATCTTTCCTCGGGAGGAAGGGAGTCCTGAAGGAGGCTGCGGATATAGAAAGTTGCATTCCAGCTCACCTAGGATTTCGTTTGTGCTGAGCCGTGATGCAGGAACGAGCCGGGAAACAAACTCTGGAGACGTTTCCAGTGGTAGATTCACGGGCTGACCTTTCCCGGGTTCCCAACGCCATAAAACCGGCCGTGATTTAGCGGGGAGGCGGTGGGGGCCAGGGCAGACAGAGGAGATTCTCCCCCCCCTCTCCCCCCCTTTGTTTTCCCCCTAAATATTAGCACCTAATAAAGTAATTAGAAAAGCTTGAGGTCTGGTTTTGTTTTCCTAAATTCCTACAGTTTTCCGAGCCCGCAGGAGGTGCCGGAGCCTTTCCCCCGCTGCCCGCCCTGAGAGGAGGATGCTCCGTAAGCCGGGGCGAGATTCTCCATCCCTTCCTGGAGAGGAGAACCTGGACGGGATGCGAGTGTCCCGGCTTGTCCCATTTCGCTGAATCTGAAGGAAAACAAGGGTTTTATCAAGCCTGGAGTTCAAGGACGCTCCCTCTCAAATCTCTCTGTCTTAATAAAGTTGCGGAGTGCCTACTTTGTCAGCTTGCTTACCAAATCCCGAATTAATAAAGTTTACTTAGTTATTTAAATAGATTAAATGTCACGTTTTAAATGGAAGGGGAAGGTTCTACCTCCCTGACCTATTTTTCATTTCTGATTTAGGAAAAGGCAAGATTAGCATGGATATTGCATTTTCAAGGACCTCGCCACTATTAAATAGACTGTTAAGTGCATTTTATGGCTGAAGAGTCTGTTCCCAGTTCAGCCTGGGAGACGTGCTAAGTTCATCTCTACCTGCTACATTGAACATTCACTGACTAAAAATACTTTCTGTGGTGTAATACCTGTGCTCAGTGTCTTTTAAGCACATAAGGTTCAATGTTTTAGGACTAGTAACATGTCATTCAATAAAAGTCCTTGGAATGGACGCGTTGGCTCTCAGGAAAACTGTATCGCGGGTGTTCGGCCGGATGCTCGGGTTCGGCGAAGAGATGGGATGAAGGGAAGGGAGGCTGCGGGGACGGCAGAGCCGCTGCGGGGATGGCACGGATGCCTCACGATTTAAGCTCCGCGGAGGTTTAAGCGGGCGCGGATCAAACGCAGTCTTTACCGCAGCCGTGGACCCGAGGGGCTGTCGGGGTAACTTCTGTGTGGTATTCGCTGTGTTTCCTCAGCCGCTGCCTCTTAAAGCCTATCGGGGGTACACACACCCCCCCAAAAAAAAAAAAAAAAAAAATGCCGAGGCTGCTTTTGCGGCTTCCCGGGCCAGGCTCACCTCCAGGAGCAGGCAAGGACGAGTCCCGAAGCGTTCCCCAGACACTGGGGACCTTCTGCAAAACTGCCCGAAGAACCGCAGGAGGCAAAATCCCATTGAACTCCCCGGGAACTGCCTCCCTGTCCCGGCTCCGCAGGTGGTGGGGGGACAACCCCCCTAAAGCAAAGCTCTGCTGTCTTTTTCCCGAGGGGCCCACGAAGGGCGAGGGATGCCTCTTCCCAAACCTAAATCTCTCCCTCTTGCCTTTATTTCTGGCCTAGGACACAGAGCCCGTGTCGGGGGGTGGGGTCCGGAGCGACCCGCATCCACCGAGCCGGTACCGGAGAGCTGGGGCCTCCTCGCACCTGCTGCCCAAACCCCGGTTCGGGTCACCCTGCGGATTTGCGGGGTGATGAGCGGTTACCTGCGCAATACCCCTCCCTCGGTACCGCCGGTGTGCACCCCGGCCCGTAACCCCGGCAGGTTCCAGCATCCTCGGGGCAGGAGCGGTCCAGTGGCCCGCAGGTGTCTGGTGTCACCAGTGGGTGCTTTCCTCCGGACACCTCTTCTCGGGAGAGTGTCGGAGCACCTATAGATTCCTCCTGATGGGAATCACCCCCTTCGACTGCCCCCCCGGGATGCTCCCGGCGGTTGCCCCTCCGCAGGCACCGGATAGCCAGAGGGGCTGGGGAAGAGACTGGGGGGGGGGGAGAAACCCGAAGGCTTTTTCCAGAGCAAGAGCGACCACGCGCGATAAAGAGACGTTTTGAAGTAACTGCGAAAGAGCTTCTCCTGCCTTAACAAATGCTCGCCGCAGCCTTTCGACACCCAGCAGCGTGTAACTTCAGCCCCGCTCCCTGCTATAAATAGTCGGCGTTGAGAGCAGTTAACGCGGGGGGAAGGAAAAGAAGGGTTTAGCGCAACTCCCGCGGCCGCGCAAGCCAGAGGGTTCCCCGGGAGACCCGCATCAGCCGATGAAATATTCCTGATGAGCCCATCACGGTTTTTTTGTTGTTTTTTTTTTTAGGCAACTTGGTGGTTTAGAGGATTAGGGCCAGATTGTACCTTCCCAGGGCGGGCAGAGCGGCGGGGCCGCGGTTGTAATAAATACCGGGGGGAAGTCGCGGGGCGGGGGGACACACACACTGGGTAAGCTCTCCGGGCTGCGAGGATGGTCATTTCCCCGGTGTTTAGTATCTAGTTACTTTCAATACACCCCAGGGACCGACATGACACGTCTTATACTAATAGGCATCTGTCACCGGCCGTGTCAAGTTTTGCCATATGCGTCCGGCAAGTTTGTGAAAGGAAAAGGGAAAAAAAAAAAAAAAAAGAAAAAGGAAAAAGACTTTCTGTCCTCTGTCTGAAGCGACCAGCCAAGAAAATTTGGCCGGGAGACGGTGTCCCCGGCCCGCTGTGCCCCGAATTCTGCTCGCCAGCCCGACTGCAACCCCCTCCCCCGTTTGGGAACCCACTTCTAGCACCACCACCCCCCCTCCGAGCCTCTCCGGTAGCTTTACGCGAGCCACCGGGATGCCCCACGGTCCCGTCCGCTGCAATAGAGCACCCAGCCCGGTGGCGTTCCGGGGGTTCCGGGTACCCGGGATGCTCCGGTATCCCCGAGGGGCTCCCGGTCCGGGGGGGCGCGCCCGTTCCCGCGGGTGCTCCGGGTGCCCCCTGCAGGCCCCGGTTGGACACTGCAGCCCCCCCACCGCCACCGGGAGCCCCCATCACCTGCCCCCAGGGTCCCCGCGGGGAAGCGGCCACCGGACGGGGGGTTCGCCGCCTCCACGGTCCTTCCCGAGCCCTCCCGGTGCTGCCCGAGCCCGGGAACCGCAACCCCTTCCCCGGGAAAAGCTTTTCCGCAATGTCCCGCTCTCTTCTGCGATCGGCGGGGGAGGAAAAGAGGGGTAGAGAAAAAGGACGAAGGTAACGGAGGGGGAAACGGTTCCCGGGGCCGGGGCGGAGGGAGGTGGCAGGGGGGAAAGTTGCCGGTTCCGCCGGCGGCGGCGCGCAGATGCCGAGCCCGAGGTATTGCTGCTATGTGGGGAAATATGAGCGAGTAATTTTATAAGTAACAAAGGCCGGGGAATGGAATGAGCCCCCTGTTATCCGGTGTCCTCTGGAAGCCCTGGATCAGCAGCTTCTTGAGCCTAAAAGCGAATTCAAGAAGCGGCTCCTTTCCCTTTTCCCAGGGGGATCGGCTAAATATAGAAATAACCTCCGCGCGTGTTGCCCGAATCACCTACCATTTGCTGTTTGTGTAAAACCGATTAGCCAGACACAACTGTGAAACAACTTGTTACTTTTATAGCCCCCCCCCCCCCTCCCCAAGGCCCCCTCCCGCCTCCCCACAAACCAATTTGGCCGCGTTGGGGTTTCGGCGGGGAGCGGAGCCCGGTGGGTGCCCATGTAGGGCCCTGATGCCACCGAGACCCCGCTCGCTTCAGGTGCCTCGGCTCCCTTTTCGTGCCAGCTGATGATTAGCGAGTCCTTATTTATAAAGTTCAAACTATCTCATCGCCGGGTTGCTTGTTTTATTTTAGTCTATGTATGCGGAGGTATAAATATTTACTTAGGAAGAAATAATATTTACCGCTTACCAGGAAAGCAAGGACACTTTGATTTATTTAATTTTTTTTTTTTTTTTTTTTTTTTTTTTTTTTTAAACCCGCGGTGGTTCCCAGCGGGTGTTGGAGGTGAAATAAACGCCTCGTCCAGATCCTCCCGCCGCGGAACCCGCTGCATCCCTCCTGTAGTTTACGCCGCCGGTTTTCCTAACAAAGACAGCGAAATTATTTGGGAGGAAAAGCTAAATCCACGCAGGTTTCCAAAGGCGACGAAAATTCGATTTGCCGTGGAGAGAATAAAGTGCCGACCGATGTCAGTGCACGGGAGAGATCGGGTGCCCGAGATCTGGCCAGATTAGACCCCCCAAAGCGAGGTTTTAAATATTAGCTTTATATATATATTTATATATATATACACACATATATATATATACTAAAATTGCCGCTTTTTATTTTAGCCCAGATAATTCACTCAAATGTACATTATTTTTCCTCATCTGTTCCTAAAACTTGCTGGGAATTAGCTTTTTTCCTTGGGAACGCAGAGCCGCTTAGCACCGATTATTTTCCTGAGCTCAACGAAAGATCCGCGCTCTCACACCGCACGGGCACGGCTTTAATTTTTATTTTTTTCCCTCTCTCAAAATAAATAATAAACGTTACTTAGACCGACACGGAGTATTTATTTAAAACCATTTCCCGTAAACTCGCCACAAAAAGCAACCCAAAGCGTACCTAGTCCGGCCGGGAAGGGACAGGATCCCGCAGCTCCGGGATGCAGAGCCGAAGCTGAGAAAAAAATAATATATTAAGGGGAAAAAATACGGCAGAGCTGAGGGAATCTCGCATTTGTCGGGTAAGGTTTAATTTTGAAGGAATCGGTGTGATTCTGGCCCCGCAACGGCGGCGGCAGGACCGGCAACGAGCGAGGCCGGTGGATGTTTCGCTGCGCGGCCGCGGGCGGAGCATCCCGAAGCGGCCGGTGGTACCACGGGAAACTCGTTGTAAACCCGTTGTAAACCCGTCCTTGCAGCACCGGAACCAGCGAACCCCCGACCTTCGCGGGCCGGAGCTCTGCGGCCGCGGGGGTTCCGCTCCGCGCTCGTTTCTCCGGCCTCCGCGGCTCGTCCTTCGGTGAGCGCTCAGTAATTCGCTTCTCACACAAAGCCGGGCAGAGCATTTTAAAAATTTATTTACAAAGTTGTGTACAACACGAAGGGATAACATTTAGAATACATATATTCATTCATATATAAACAGACTTCTATAATAGAATGACAGCGTTTTCCTCCTTTTTTTTTCTCCTCCAAAATTCTTTTTTTTTTTTTTTTTTTGGATCGTTCATTTAATAATTAAAATTTCCCCCGCTTTTTTTTTTTTTTTTTTTTTTTTTCTTCGATATTTTTTTTCCCTGGTTTGTTCGTTTATGTCGGATAAAACCGCTCGGAGCGTCGGAACCTTCAAAAAAAGTGAAAGTTCGCCAGCTCCTAATCGCGACCGTCATTTCGCCTCTTTAGAAAAATAAAAACCCCGAAAGCAACGTCAGTGAATTTTTGATACAAATATGTACAAGCGGCGGCAGCGGCTGGGGGCCAAATACCCGCTGCTCGGAGCCCGGGCGCGGAGCCCCGAGGGGGCGGCCCGCGGTACCCCCGTGGCTAGTGGCCGCGGCTAATGCCCTGGGGGGCTACTGAGCCGGCCATTTGGCCTGCACGGCGGCGGCGGGGGCTGCGGGCTGCAGGAACTGCCCCGCGATGATGTTGGTAGGCACGCTGAGGATGGGGGCGATGGCGGCGGTGGTCCTGGCCAGCGCCAGCGGCTGGTGGGCCATCAGGGCCGACTGGACGGTGACCGGCGGCCTCAAGAAAGTCTGCGCGCTGGCGGCCGAGCTGGCGGCGGGGACGCCGATGATGTTTTCGATGCTGAAAGAGGGGCGGCTGCTGGGCTCCGACTTAACGATGGAGCCGGCGGCCCCCAGGCTGTTGAGCTGGAGCTGGAGGCTGGGGCTGAGCTGGGAGTTGAAGGCTTTGCGGCTGAGCTCGCTGGACGGCAGGAGCGGCACGGCGGGGGGCAGCATGGGCCCCACCGGGGGGATGTAGGGGTACTGCAGAGCGGCGGCGGGGTGCGGGTAGGCGCCGGGGTGCAGCCCGTAGGGGCGGCCGTAGGGGCCGGCGAGGCCGTAGGCGCCGAAGCCCTGCATCATCAGCGCCGTCTGGTCCCGCAGATGCTCCTGCTGGTGCCTCTTGAAGCGCTTCCTGCGGCGGAGGAAGCTGCCGTTGTCGAACATGTCCTCGGACTGGGGGTCCAGCGTCCAGTAGTTGCCCTTGCCGGGGTTGCCGGGCTCCCGGGGGATCTTGACGAAGCAGTCGTTGAGGGAGAGGTTGTGGCGGATGCTGTTCTGCCAGGCGGGGAACTTCTCCCGGTAGTAAGGGAAGCGGTTGCTGATGAACTCGCAGATGCCGCTGAGCGTCAGCTTCTTCTGCGGGCTCTGCAGGATGGCCATGGTGATCAGGGCGATGTAGGAGTAGGGCGGCTTCACCAGGCTGCTCTTGGGCTTGCTCTGCCCCGCCGCCGCCCCGCCGCTCGCCCCCTCCTCGCCGCCCCCTTTGCCGCCCTCGGCCGCTCCGCCGGGGCCCGCCTGGGCCGGGCTGCCGCTGCCGCTGCTGCCGCTCTCCGCGCCCGCGCAAGCCTCCGCGGGCAGCGCCAGCTCCGCCGCCTCGTCCAGCGGCAGGCGCGGCAGGGCGGGGGGGCTGCCGGCCTCGCCGTCGCTGTCCTTGCCCAGCCCGTCGTCTCCTTCGCCCACCACGTCGATATCCACATCCTCGGCCGCCGCCGCCGGGACGGTGGGGCCGGACATGTCGCTGGCGCTGCCGCCGCCCGACAGGGTCATCCCCGCTCGGCGGACGGGGCGCGGCGGCGGAGCCTCCCGCCCGCACCCGGCGGAACGGCGGGGTCCCCCCGCGGCCCCCTCCTCCTCCTCCTCCCGCCGCTCTTCCGACCGGCCCCTGGGGCTAGACCCGAGCGGACCGGCTGCCCGCCGCGGTGCTGCCGTCCCCGCGGGGCATGGGGCGGCCGCGCCCGCTCCTCTCCCGTCCGCGGCGTCCCGCCGTGCGGGGCTGCCCTGGCCGCACCGTCACCTCCGGCTCCGCGCCCCGCTCCCGCCGCCGGGCATCGGGGATCAGGCGGCGACGATGGCTCCCGACCGCCGGGCTGGGCGACCCAGGGCGCCGGGCATGGGGCAGCAGCCGCCGCGGCCGCGGCTCCGCTGGCACCCGCCGCTCCACCGCTCCTCTCCGCGGCCGCGGCCCCGCCGCGCACCGCTCCGCCGCCTTTAGCTTTTTTTTTTTTTTTTTCCTCCCCTTGTTTTTTTGGGGGCTTTTTTTTTTGCTCCTTTTTCCCGGATTGTCGGTTTTTTTTTTATATCCCCCCCTTGGCGGAGGGAGGGGACGGAGCTCCCGGCGGCCGGGCGGGGCGGGGGCAGGAGGCCGGGACGTCGCGGGGCCTCGCTCGCCACTTTGGAAGCGCGGCGGGTCCGGACTGCCTGATAGATTACTTTCCCGTTAAAGATATACTCGGAGGCGGCGTCACGTGGCGGCGTGACGTCAGGCGCCCCGCTGTGAAGTCATGCAAAACTCGAGTTGTTTCATGGACTGTCAACAAAGAGCGCCGGCTGCTCCTTTCCGCCCGCCCGCCCGCCCCGTCGGGCCGCCCGCCCCACCGGGACCCTCCGGCACCGGCACCCACCGGCTGCCCCCTGCGGAAAACTTTCCGCACCGGCACTTGCCGTCGCTTCCCTTCTCCGGGCGGAGGGGCCGGAGGCCGCTCGGCATCGGCCGCCACGGCCGAGAGAAGCCTCAAAGGATGCGCCGCCGTACTTGGTTCAACCCACCAAGTTTGAGCTCGGAAATCACTTTTCCGAGGGTTTAAATTTTTTTTTTTTTTCTATTTTTTCTTTTTTCTTTTTTTTTTTTGTCAACCGCAGCACCAGCTGGGAACGGAAGATCAGAGAATGGCTATTGATTAATCTATTAGGTTAGTTGCAGGGAGAAATAAAAAAGACGTAAAATAACAAAGGGAAACTATAAATAAAGAAGCTTTTAGCCGATTTTTTTTTCCTTTTTCTTTTTCCTTTTTTTTCTTTTTTTTTTTTTTTTTTTTTTTTCTTTCGAAGAGGTGTTAACGACTTAATCATTGCGGGCTTTAGCATATGAAAAAGTAGGAAATGAGAGAGTGTGTGTGAATGTGAGGACCGTATTGACGCGGCCCCAGGTAAGCCCCGGCCCGGGGAGAGGCGCCCGGCGGGGCGGGGAGGGGGGGGTGAGGGGAGGAGGGGGCCGGCTGCCCACCTTACCCCTTCCCCTTTGCACCCAGGAGAACCCCACGCCTGGGACCTGGGCCGCGGAAGTCTTACCGGACTTTTTGCTTTCTAATCCCTAGCGTCGATCCCTTTGCCGTTGTAGTTCTCGGATTTGGCTAAATTGAATTAAATTAGGAATTTGTCCCAGGAGCGAACGATTTTCCAGCGGTTTAGGAAAGGCAAATAACCCCCACCCCACTCCCCTAAAGTCTGCCGGCACCTCGGGAATGGTGTCCCTGTCATCCCGGGGGCCTCTGCCCGGCCCCGGAACCTCCGGGCGGGACGGGCTCAGCCCCAGCGGAACGGGCGCGGGGAGGATGGGGGGGATCTTCCTCCGGGCAGGGGGCAGCGGAGACGGCTCCTTCCCTCCCTGCGCGGCCGCGGCCCCGGCACCCCGCGGGCTTCAACGCCCCTAATCCCCGCGCTCCGTTTCTACGCGCTTCCCTGCGGATCTCCGAGGCCCCTGACCCCTGGGCCTCCGCGCCCGCGTAGACATAGGCTGATACATACCTACATGGACATTCGCGCACGTACATTCACGTTCCCCCCCGCCCCCGCGTTGCATCCTAAAGGCTCTTCCAGGAAAAAAGGGAGGAAAAAAAAAAAAAAAGCCCAACTCCTCAGCTCTTGTTTCATTTGTTGCGCTTTTCTTCGACACAATAAAAGTCAAATTAATTGATTCATACCATTAATTACGGTGCTTAGCGTGAAAAGAAATGTTTCCCCTCGATTAGGACTCTATTGTGTTAATCCCGTGTTCAATCACGGCTGCCGGCTGAGCGGGGCGGCCCCGCTCCGCGCCCTTCCGCGGGTCAGGAGCGCTGCTGTGGCTCCCAAGGTTTCATGTGGCAAAGTTTAGAAAAGTATTTAAGAGCCCACGAGTCTGGAAAGTCTTTAGGAGCCCACCTGGATGGAGTGGGGAAGGAGAAAACCTTATCTAAAAATCAGAAAACTTTCCCCGAAATTACGCGGGAGGCCCCGAACCCACCGAAGTTCAAGGGCTGAGGGTGTGCGGGAGCAGGGACTGCACCTTGCAAAGCAGAAAAATAATTAAAGCAGCCTATGCGGAGGTGGAAAACCCACAATAATGACACTGCCAGAAATAGAAAGTGGGCGCCCATATAGACAGATAGATTTAGCAACAGGAGAAAAACAAACTGTATCGTCCGGATCGATACGGAGTCAAATAGAGACACGGCCAGCAACCGGGGAAAGGGAGGATGGAGTAAGTTATGATAGAGAGATAGGGAGAAATTAATTACAGCTCAATTTGATTCTAATATGGCAAAGCAAATCCTGGCTGCGATGCGAGTTAAAAATAAATCCGGAGGCTGAGCCTCGGGGGTGGGGTGGGGGGGATCGAGGAGGAAAGGCAAGGGCTGGGGCAATTTCTGCTTCTGTAATCGTTTTAAAGGAAGGAGAAACCAAAGGTGTCCCCTTTCATCTCCTTAAGCCTATTACTTTCACTAATGAGTTATATAAATCGTTGACCTGACCTGGATTAAACCAGCATTGCGGTTCCTTATAAACGTGCGGGGGTAAAGGGGCAGGCAGGAGAGGGGCTGAGGGGGAGAAAACCCTGCAAAATAAACACATCGAAAGATGGGAGGAGGGACCACAAACATTCCCTGGCCCGGGCCGGAGCGGGGCGAGCAGGGCCGGGCCGGAGCCACCGGGCCTGGACCCCCCAGGCCGGGCTTTGAGCTGAAGATGCAGATTTTCCAATATATCTGATTATTAATTTTTAAGACTCTATTTGCGGGTGTTCGGTTTTTTCCTTTTATATTTTTTTTCTTGTTTTTTTTCCTTTTTAAATTTTTTTTTATTGCAATAAATCTCCTATAAAAGCGGCAGACCTCAGTGTAAAACGAAATTGGTTGTGTTTCCAAAACGGTTTCGGATTTATTTGTATTGGAAATGTATAAACATCCATTCAGTAAAAGGCAACACGTTTAATTAACGATGAGAGAGCAGTTAGGGGCAGAAAGCTAGTAAAATTGTGTGATAAATTTATGGCATTGTTAGCGTGCTTTTAATTATGGCTATTATGTTAATTATTTCACATTAGCATGGAGTTATCAGCAGCATGTCAGATTTAATCAAAACGAGCCTTTCTCTCGAAAATTGGGCTTTTCATTCGCCGCGAGGAGAATGGGGGGTCCCAGGCCGAAGCCGCTCCCCCCCATCCCTTTTATTTATTAAAAAATAAATAAATGAAGTTTTTTTAAAAGAGGACTTCCCATTGAAAAGAGTGGCTGGAAGTGATCCGGGCTGGTACAGGCGGCAGATCCCTTTAGGCTACTGCGAGCAGCGCAGGGAGGCAGAGGAGAGAAGCGACGTTCTTGTTTTTTAGGAATTCACCATTTTCACCCCCTCCGGAGAAGGCACTTTATCATTTTGGATCATTCTGTCAAACAATATGATGTTGCTCATTTTTATCTGTCCCGTTTTACAAAGCCCCCGTTCACACTGCTGGCCAGGACAACACGCCTGAGTACAAAAGAATAAAAGAGACAAGCCGGGAGAATATAGGATCGCTGCATGGATATTAAAAAAAAAAAAAAAAAAAAAAAAAAAGGAAAAAAAAGAAGGAGGTGTGTGTGTGTGCGGAGTGTGTGTGTGTGTGTGCTCCGCAGCCCCCGGGGCCACCCCCTGCTCCCCCTCCGGGCCGGTGATGCCGGGGAGCCGACCCGCCGCCTCCCGAAAGGTTTTCGGTCATTCCCTGTAAAAAAATAAAATAAATTAACAAATGAGAATAATCTGCTGGCAGAAGAAGTGGGTTTTTTGTGGTTTTTTTTGTTTGTTTGTTTGTTTTTTGGCAAGGGTGTCAGTCCGCACCCGCGCAGAGCCGCGGCGAACGCCCTTCGCAAATCCCGCTTGCCCTCCCCGAGCTGCACCCTCGCTCCGCGCAACCCCGCGCAGCCCCGCGGAGCCCACCTGGCTCTGCCCGAGCCCCCTCCTCCGTCCGGCCCCGCTCCCCCTTCCCCACGGGAGCGGGGGGCTGCGACCACGGCAGCTGCTGGCTTATTTTTAGAGCATTTCCATTCCTCCGGTTAATTTTAGATCGATTCATTATTTAGCCCCAGTTCGCCTTTAGGGAAACCCAAGCTGGGGGGCGGCCGTCACTCCGCGCCCGCGGGACTTTTCCCCCGTGCGAGATGCGCGGCCGCGCAGGGGAAACCAACTTAGCGCCCTCCTTCCCTTCGGGGGGGAAAATTCTGTGAGGGGTGCGGGACCGGCCGCACCCCGCAAAACCTGCGCTCTCCCCAGCGGGACACTACGCAGGGGCGGAGCGCGCCGAGGGTTTTGCGCGCTGTTGGTGCTGTCTTTCCCGCTGAAAGGGGCTCCTGGGGCCGCGCTGAGCCGCGCAGGTTGGATTTCACCGATTTTTCCGTGTTCTGCGGCTTTTTCCCCTGGGGAAGGCAGCCCCAAGCCCCTGGGGGTGACAAGCCCTAGACCCCCGGGGACATGGCCCAAGCTGGCAGCAGCTCTCAGGTGTCCTCAGGATGCAGCTTCTTGGGAGTCGACAAAATAAAACAAAAAATCATCCGAAAAGTGGAGCCCACGGTGCAGCTTAGGGGATGCTTAACAAAGCAAGGAGAGAGCAAAAGGAATTAAGTAAGTTTTTAAATGCAGATTCACTCTTGGGTAAATTGGGCTGTGTGAGCAGAGGAACCTCTGGTGCCTTTGGTGCAAAGTTATCTGAGATCTGATTAGAAAAAAAAAAAAAAAAAACAACAAAAAACCCCCCAAACAGTTGGCAATTGTTCAGTCAACGTTTGTTGATCCTTCAGATATTTAATTTTGCAAACCTCTTTCCTAAATAAATGGAATTCCGTCCCCAGTCTGTGCCTGCAAGCACCCTGCCCTTGTGGTGGTGGCTTTTGGAAAGGATCAGTTCATGTCCTCATCCCCAAAATGGATAAAAATCATCCTCTAAACACCCTGTCAAGTCCCTGTCCCCGGAGGAGGCTCCTGTGCTGTGAGGCATAATAAATACACAGGAACAAAAAGCAGAGACAGAAAAAAAAGGAAGAAAAAAACCCCACCACCTTTATATTTGCTTTTTTTGACTTTCTGGAGGGGTGGGATGGAGGAGAAGGGGTGACCCCAGCCCAGCTCCTGGGGTGTCAGCCCCTGGCCTGGCTCTGCAGGCAGCAGTGATGCTGGGGTGCAGCATCCTCCCCCTCTGGTTGGTGCTCCAGGGAATGGCTGGCTGGGGAAGGGATGTGCTTGGGCCATCCTTGCTTCTTCAAAATCCAAGGAGTTGTCCATGCATGAGAGGGGAGGCTGGATGGGCTGGGGGATACATTTTGTGTGGAGATACTTTGATTTGTCTGAGGAAAGGGAATAAACCAACCTGATGTAATATTCTGCCTTTCATCTACACATGGCCCAAAGTGCCAGTGGTGCTGATCTGGTGGTATCCATGGGGATGTGCCCCCAAAAGAGGGGACAGAACCCAAAAAGAAGGGACACAGCTCAAACTGAGGGGTTGCAGAGATGGAAACTCATTCCAACCCTCTGCCTGTGTGTGTTTTCACTCTGACTTTGCAGGTAGGCAGAAGGTGTGAGGGAAGCACAACAGCTTTTTGTGGTTTTTTTTCTCAGTTATTCCCCTTGCAAATGGCTGAGAAGAAGAGGATTTCCAGGGATGTGAGGAAATCCTTCTTGCCAAAAGCAGCATCTCTGGGAGCCTTCCACGGGCTGGCCAGGTCCCCATCCCAGCATGAAGCTAACATGGAAATAACTCAGAGACCTTCCCGTGAGATCCTGCACATCACGAGAGTGCCCAAGGAACACCACGAGCTGATTCAGGCTTTAATTTTATTAATCAGCACAGCCAGGAGGTTGGCAGGAGCCAGCTCCCTCTTGGCGTGCTCTCATGCTTCCCAGGGCTTTGTTTGTTTGGCTTATTTTTTATTTTTTTTTTTTTTTTTTTGCCAGGATAGTTCTGTAAGCTGTGTATAACACCCTGGGTTCCCTTTATTAAAGCGGGGGAAAGACAAGCAGTGAATTATGGCTGCTGTTAATAAAATCACTTTGCTAATATTTACCCCCAAAACATTGAATATTATTGATACATCAGGGGTGAGACCCCCCCAGGGGTGGGCAGCCCATGCATCACAGCAGCTCCACCTACACCATCCAAATAGTGCCTTGGTGGGGTGTAAGTGGTGCACAGGCCTTTTATGGGCCTTCTGCAGAGTGCTGAATTTTACCCAAAATGCAGGTTAAAACCCATGCTAGGTATTAATGTAAGCAGGTCCATAATCTCTCCATCAAAACCTCCCCAAGCACCTGCTAAACAGGGTAGCTCCTTATCTGGAGAGAGCTGTAACATATTTTAGGACACTCTGGGTTTTTTTTTTTTTGTTGTTGTTTTGCTTTGTTTGTTTTCTGTAGAGAAAATACAAGTTGCTAAGAATCTGCCAGGCCTGGCTTAGGTGGCAGGGGAAGGGGTGTCACCAAAGGGCCATCCTGACTTCCCATACATCAACATTTTTCTCCTCCACCTTCTGAATCCAGAACTGAGTTATGACAATTTTTCCATGAAAAATGGGTGACCTCTATGAACAGCTTGGAAACAAAACTGGCAGCTTCAGAATGAGAAAAAAGTCTGCTTTTTTTTTTTTTCCACCCCTCAGAAGTCCAAATTTTGAACAGAAAATATTTTTCTTCCTTATTTTTGGGGGTAACATGGACCATTTCCAGCAGAGCTGATCCTGCTGTTCTCCCCAAAGCTGCTTCTTTGTCTGCTTGACCATTCGGGTATTTCTGTGAATTCAATTTATTTCCTTCACCTTATTAAAGGAATCTTTATTAAAAATTTTATTAAAGTATTTTAACACCTTCCAAGGCATGTTGTAAAGCCCCAGCTGATTTCTGAAGCTTTTTTTGAGGCACCACAGGCAGCACAGAGCCTGGATGAGCATTTCCAGCACCTGTGTGATGAACCCACACAGTGGCAGCTTAGCTGGTGCCTAGGACAGGACAGAAAAAAACAGGGAAAGGTTTTAATTTTGACAAAAATAATTAAAGGTTGGTATCTGTAATTGAAAGGGAAAGCTGTGAAGGATCAGTGTTTATTCCTCAAACCACATCAACAGAGTTTTTTTCTGTTGGATAACCTGCTTTTGCCCAGGTAAAAAAGGATTCCAAGAGGAATCCCAGCTCAGGTTGTGATGAAAGAGTGTATGGAGCTCATCAGGCAGTATTTACAGTCCGTAAAGAAAGCTTATTTAGGAGCTCTTGTTAAGATATTACATGATGGAAGAGTTCAACAGGAACATTTAAATGGATTTGAAGCAACTGCAGGGAGAAAATATGTCATGGGACCATGAAACATTTATCTGCCCAGAAGGAGAGGGGAGAAAAACCCAAAAAATCCAGGAATGATTTATCATAAGGGAGGAAATCTGCACCTCAGCATTTGCCAAAATATCTTAATGGCTTTGTAAAGTCATCTAAATAAATAAAATGTGGAGGGGCTGTTGCAGATCTCTGCTGCAAATCAGTGTGGGCTGTGGGGCATGGGGAGGAGCCCCTTGGGTGGCTTTTGGCTCTGCTGGAAGATCCTCACATCCATCGTGGCTCCTTTGCCTCAGTTGTTTCACTACTGTGTGTAAGTTTTACCAGTGAGAATGGCTCTGTGCAACACTTGTGGATCACTGACTTTGAGGGCAAGGAGGAAGAGCACTGCTGTGGTTTCCTTGGGTTTAGCTAAAACTTCCCAATTGGTGTTTGTTTTTTCCCTAATTTCCCTTAGGAAAATGTCCCACCTCCTACAAGACACTTGTTGTAGTTGGTCTACATGGACCATTTATTACTTTTACCTCATTACTGCTGGTTACACCTCTTAGCAGCAACACAGGGTTAATGTTCATTCATAATAAGGAGACATTTGTGCTGACACAAAGCTTTCAAGCCAGGGAACTCCAAACACCAAACAGAAATGAAGGAATTTAACTTGTTCAACTCAACTTAACTACTCAGAAGTGTAACTGGTTCCCCAGGGCTGCCAGGGGAAATATTGGGGTTCTCAGGGAGTAGTTAGTACCCAACACTCAGGTCTGGGGCTGCACCTTCACCCTCTTCATAGTCTTCCTCCAAAGGGGGGAACTTCTGGAATATTCTCCCAGTCCCATAGCCTGGAGTTCCAGATTTACTTGGTAGAGTATTTAAACTCTGTAAATGAATGGGACTTAAGTCTGTGCTTCCAGTTAACAGTTTTCTAAAGATGAGCTCAAATTTCATTTTCCAGGTAAGTCCTGTTAAAATTTGTAAGGTACATTTTCATCCTCGTGTATATATGGAATATAACAGTTCTTCCTTCCTTGCTTTCTTCTAGTAGATTTTTACCATTTTATTTTCATTTCTTAGCAAGCCTCAACCTGGAGCAATGGTCATTTCTGTACTGAAGCTGCAGCTCTGGAGTAACTTGGGTGGTGGAAGGAAGGGTCTTGCAGGACCAAGTTGTGTTAATGTGTGCTCCTCAGGGAGAGATGATGACTGGAGAAGGCACATGGCTGAGATTTTGCCAAAAAAATTGATTTTGCCTTCTATTAACCACTGATGACTCAATCCTGCATCCCTTGTGTGAGCAAAAAAAGGACATTTTTCTCTGGGCCAGATCCTGAGCAACTTTACTCCTGTGGTTGCTTCCATTTCAGTAATTATTTGGAGGAAAAGAGGCTCCTGGGATGGGTAAGGATTTTCCAGGCTGTCATTCTGGGAAGGACATATGTCTTGCATAGCTGTAGCTAACATGTCCTGCATGTTCTGCATGTTTCTTCTGTGTGTGAAATGTAATATACTTCCATGGTTTGGAGTCATGTATTTAGATATGATCTCATATAAGTTTGGCAGATAAATATGTTCCTATCATATAGCACTGACATACTTATTTTCTCTGAGGAGTGCTTGCATTCAAGGACTGCTTTCAGTGCTTGGAAAAAGTCAGCAACAGCCTTCTTGTTGGAACAGAAGTCCAAATTTTCCCTTCAAATTGCAGCCATTAGTTTGAAAAAAACCAAACAAACCCAAACCAAAAAAACCCCATGCTCTGCAACAGAACCATTATGTTTAAGCCAAACAGAAATATTAGAGATGGATCCATCTTGGCAGCAGTGGAAAGATTTATGCCTGGCTGTATGAGACTGGATGATGTTGAAACATGGATGATGTTTTATTTTTCATGACACCCCAGTCACCCATCTCCAGGGCCTTACACTTTTGAAGAATGCTGTGAAATGGGCTGAGTTCTTGCCCAGGTGAATGGCACTTCCCTTTCCAAACAACTTTGTGCAACTCACTGGCAGAATTACCTGGACAGAAATTACCTCCTTAAATTTATTTTTCTCCCAGGTTACTTGCTTGAACTGGTGAGGGGAAGGAGGAGGAAGAGGAAGGAAGAGGAATGTCTTGATTTCTGAAGAAGCTGTGAATCAGGTGAAGCTCTGAAAATGGAGAGCTGGAAAAAAATTGGAGAGGAGAAATTAAATAAAGGTATTTATTTAATATACTGGTTGGGTATAGGAGTTAAATCATGGGATATCCAGTCAAATCAAATCCACACTGTCTGATGGGAAAGCAGTGCTTTAATGGTGTAATTAGTGAACAATCTTGCTGAAATCCCAGCTCTCTGCCCCTTGCTACCTCACTGCCTGCTTCTAAAGTGCAATATTTATTTCTGGCTCCTTCTGGCAAAGTTTAGGGCCACAACTTGAAAAAAAGGAGGAGTATTTTCTGTAATTACTCCTTAACCAGTCTTCTGCAGTAACTCATGCCCCAGCACTGTGCCTTTCTGGTTAACAGGAATCAGATTAAAGCCTCATATTTAGTTTAATAAACCGTAATTTCTGGCAAAGGTAACTGTCACCTTTTGTTTCATTCTGCACGTTTATTTTTCAAGCACCAGAGCTGACCTCCGAACTCAATCTGCACTTGCCTATTGATGCATAAATATCTGTAATATCACAGTAAATTAAATTCAGTTTTAAAGGGTTTCTATTTAACAATCTGTCAGAACTTTCACAGCGTTTGATTTCTAGTTTCCTCTGGCCACTGACAGGTTTATCTCAATATGGCTTGATTAATGAAACCTTTTATTTGGAGTAAGCACACCTATTATTACCATAATCTCTTAATGCTTGCTTAGGCAACATTGTACTCTGTCAGCAGGGCTCCAAAAACTTCCAGCCCCTTCACTGCTTGGCAGAGTGGCAGTGGGATTTGGAGGCTGGGGGAAGGATAGCACTGCCATGCCCTGCACCCTCGGGGCTGTTGGCAAAATCAAGCAGCCTGACTGTTTAGTGGGGTTGGAAATGCTGTGTGCAGGAAGCTGGTGTTCAACGTGCCTTGTTGCAAAGGATTTTAACTTCAGAGTCACAAATGCCCACAGCATTTGTCACCAGTCCCATCCTAGGGAGGCAATGGATGCTCTAAATTTGAGTTCTTAAGGATGATTTGTTGAATTTAGAGAAAAAAAAATAGAGCAGAGACTACAGAAGTTTGTATAGATTTGGGTATCAGAGTCATTGACTCCTAGTGCCTGATTTTCCTATCACATGGCCCTGGGGTACCTGAATAACCTGAACAAATAACCAGGAAGTTGCATCCCTGGGTTAGGAGAAGATGAGGACTCTGCTTTTCACCCTCGAGAGATCTTTGAGCAACCTGGGGTAGTGGGAGGTGGGGGGTTGGGTCCAGGTGAGCTTTAAGGTCCCTTCCAACCCAAACCAGTCTGGGATTCTGCACTATGATTCTATGACCTTTACGTTTAGACAAGTCAAGGAGAATTGCACCTTTTCCTGGGTTCCCCAAGGATTTTGCTCCTTCCCAGCTTGTAGAGGTGGTGGGGGAAGATGCAGCCCCACAGAGAGCAGTGGGAGCTCTGACACTGCCTCTTTCCAGGTCCAGGATTCATGGGGAGTTTGATCCCCTTCTTATTCTTGTTTACAGCTGGGGTTTGGGTTTTTTCCAAACTGCTCCTCCCAGGGACTTCTTTGTTTGAGACCTGATTGTTATGTTAGAGTCAGCCAGGTTCAGTGCTTCTGCAAACAAAGATCCCACCTCCCAGCTTCATCACCTAAAAAGAGACTGAATCATCTAAGTGGGCTCTGAGGGTTGGGTTGCCTCCAGCTTTCCAGGGACACCTTTTGCTTTTAGTTTCTCAAGATCTCCAGGAGGCTCCCTAATTGAAGCCCACATCCTGCTGGAGCCAGGGACAAAGTTCCCAACAACATCAACAAAGATCTGATAGCTGTGCATGCCAGCCTAAGGATCACATGTGGAAAATGTCACACGTGATATGTCACTCCAAAGAGTCACAAATCCCTTTTGTGCAGAACTATCAAGGACAACCACACCAGCATCGTGTAACTATTAAAGAGGAGAATAATTTTTAAGGTGGTTTGTGAACTTCTCTCCACAGAATGAGAATATTGCGAGAGGTTTATGGCATGAAGATGTTAATCAGCATCAGGAAAAAGACATTCTCAGCTCTGCATTAAGACCCAGAAGAGGCACTGCCATTCCTATATAAACAACCCACATGTCAGGATTATATTTACCAGTGTACCCATGCAAAGAGCACACACAAAAGCAGACACAGTACTTTGCACGTAAATACTCAGTCATGGAATATTTCCAGGGTACGAAGAGTTGGAGAAACTCATTAGAAGAAATTGTGTATTTTTTGATCAATACATGCACTATGGTTCCACTGTGCTTCTGCAGTACCAGGTGTGAAAGCCTTCACTAGATGAGTGCTTTTGATTGTCCTAAAAAATGTTGATTTGCTAGGAAGCACAGAGTTTGGCTGGAGCAACCCTCCTTGCAGAATTATTATAATTCTCCGCCACGTCTCAGACTTTTTTGGGTTGTTTCGCACTCTGCTTTTTAACCTTCAACAACAAATATTGTTGTATCATGAAGACAGCAAATCCAAACAATTACATATGTAGTCCAAAGGCATACACAAGAAAATCAATATTTGACATCCCTGCAACTCCCTCCTTGGAGCAGCGCTCAATAGCTCTTATTCATTATACACTTATATCTCTTTCAGATTCGCCTTTGTCACCAGAAACCCATTTTTTTTTCTCCTTTGACTTCCACATAACTTCTTTGCCCTGTACTTTTACAGATGCCTTCTGGCTATAAATACTAATGAAATCTCTTTGCTTAATTCAATTTTGCTGGTACACTTACAGTTATGACCTAACTTTCCCACGAGAGAGACTGATTGAACATTCCAATACCTTATGGATGGGAGCAAACACTCCACAGAACTGGACTGACAATTTCCATAATTATATAATTCACAGCCTAATGACCTTAAAAAACAATAAAAAGATCTCTTGTTAATTCCATTTCTGTTACTGACATTCAAGATATTTCATTTTTCACAGGACAACAAATTTACTTTTTATTTTCAAAAGAGCAGTCTATCCTTTTCCCCTAGATTAAATTTTCTGAATATTGAAGGATTTCATTGAATATTTAGCATTTCTTTGTCTTTTAAAAGTTAGAATATTTATGGTCCTTAGAATGCTTCTGACTGATTTATAGCAATCAATTATAAGAGTGCGTTTTCAAATAGCCCTTTTAAAAATGAAGAATAGAATAATTAAAAAGATCAGAAGTCCTCCCTTGCATATAATTATTTCATTATTTCATTACAGTGCAGAAATTGTTTTTGCTGACTGCGAACAATTTTAATTGAGCCAAATCTGTATTAATATACGATAGCAAGCAGTTCTTCCTAAGAAATAAGAGCCCTAATTGCCTAAATTTTTATTCAGCACACTGAGCCTTAAAAGCCACGTTGTAATATAAACCTAATCGCTAGGTAGAGGGGATACTTCTGCCATAGTGGAGGTGTTCCCAAAGCATAACCTTGCTCATTTATTCCTTCAACAGGTTTATTGCTGCCTGAGACATTTGTTTGGGTGCTGGCTTGCCACAGGTTGGGTGCTGAGGGCTTTGCTCCAGCTGGGCTGCCTGTGCCAGGTGGCTCGTGCCAGGTATGGCCACCTTGTCCCCAGGTTGTGCTTGAGGGCACTGCCACGGGTGGCCATGTCCCTTGGTTTCATTGTTCTTGTTCCTCACATGCTGTTGCCTGGCTCCTCTCTCCAAGTGCTCTGGGGTCTCTATCTGCTCAGTGGATGCACCAGAGAAACACCAAAAAAATTAAAAAATTAAAAGCAGAAGACTTTGGTGTCTTGAATCTTCATGAGGTCTCCTCTGACTCCAAGGATCTAGGGAGCTTCAGCTTTTGCTGGAAGATCTAAACTGTGGCTACTCCACCCTGGAGCATCCACTGGGAAGACAGTGATGCTCAGTGCTGGCAGGGTTCTGGGTGGGCTTTGTTTGACCAGGAGAACAATTCTCAGTCTGCTCATCCTGCTGGTGGTCCCTGCATTGGGTGTTGTGGTTGGGCAGTCACCCCCAGGCTGGTGTCCTCCTAACAAACCTCAGTCAACTCTGGGCACTGGGAGGAAGCTCTTAAATTAATGGACTTCAATTGAGATGCTGCTCCTTGCTCCCAAGCCCTTCCCAGCCTTTGGGGTGAAATATTCCTGCTTGCCAGGCACAGGCAGTGTTTTCCTGTGCTCAGCTCCCAGGTCTGAACTCCCCAGTTGAGCTGCTGATGTAGACCAAGAAAGTCTGGTGAGGTTGGTTCAGAGTCCTTTAAATTAGAGGCACTTTCCTGGCATGAAACAAAGTCTTTTTAATAAATAACATCACCTTAGCCTGGGCAGATGGCTTCTGATAGCTTCTGCCTAAGGTCTTGGAGCTTGACAGGAGGAGCGTGCAAGTCCATGATGCAGGCAGGAAGATGCCTGGAAGGGCAGATGAGGCCTTATCAGGAAATGGTGGCTGCAGGGGAAATCTGGAGTTTGTCTGATGTGGAAGTTTCTCCTGTCAGGGCAGGGTTGCTTCCGGGGTGCTGGGGGAAGTTGCAAATGGGGCTGCTGTGGTTTGTGAATAAAAGCCCTTTGTCAGTGCCCAGCTATCTCCCCCCTCCTCTCCAAGGCTGGCTGAAGCCCATGCAAAGAAGAAAAGTGGAAATTAAGACAATATTCTGGGCCAATGCAGCAGCCTTAATATAGTGCCTGAATGGGAGAGGAAAGATTTATAATTACCTCGAAGTGAGGCTGGAATTTTCCTCCCGAGCTCATTGCTTTCCAGTCCCACTGTCAGGTCTTGAATGCAGGGGGTTTTTTTGGTGCCAAATTAACACTGTAATGTGGAAGTAAGGAGAGTAGAAACACCAGCACCACCAGCACCCAGCAGCAATCAAACAGGACCACATTAAGGATTGCCTGGCAGCAGGTGTGATGTATCCCTCTGCTATTCAGTAGTGGCAGCCCTCAGGTACATAGTTATAATTCCTCTGAGAGGCAGGCTCAGGAGATGACAGACTGAATAGTTACAATCTATCATGAAAAGTTTTCAAGGATGAGTTAATGATTTTTGTGCAATTTCCAGACCAGTTAGCAGAAGACTGGGAGCCTGGAAGCCAGAGTTTCCCTGGGATGCAGCTCTGCAGGAACAAGTAACTAATTTTTTTTTTTTAAACTTGTGCTTCTGTTTCCACATCTATAAAGCCAGTGAAAATTCTGCCTTTTCTGTGAAATTATTTAAATCTCAGAATTATTTAAATTTCAGAAAAAGGGTTGTATAGGAAATACCCCATAAAAGGGGAGGGGGTATAATCAACCCAACTTTTGCAGTAAATTCAGTGCTAAAAGTAGTTCTAGGCTAATGATTTATGTTGTGTCTGAACAGCTCTGTCCTGTGCTTGCCTGAAGAAGGTGGGCAGTGTAAAGCAGGGGATGTGTCTCTCTTTCTTAGTGACTTTGATTTCTGATATCTTTGCCCAAAGACCTTTATATTTCCAGCCTCCCATCAGGGAACCTCCTAGCCCAGCCCTGCTCCCTGCAGTACAGGGAAAATTCAGTTTTGGCATCTACAAGAGGTAAGGACAGTAATCCAAGTTACTGGTGTTGCAAATTGGGTCACCTTGTGGCCACTGCCCTGGTCACACACACTGTCCCAGTGGAGAAACAATTTATGTAGGGTTGAACTGGGGAAAATTTAGGATTCCCTTCTGCAAGTGGAGGTGGGAAATAGTGGGAATTCCTTTTTGTAGGTGCTGGTTCCTAGCTGAGGTCTGCTGTTGCATGCATGTGAGCAAGTCTTGGACCTTCCCAGGTGAGATGTGCTGTGGGCATTCCTGCTGATGGTCAATCACAAACCCTGGGACTAGCTCCATTTCCTTCCCAGTTTCCACCAAGCTGGGCTGCAGAGTTTCCCAGCCTGTACCTCACTGCTAAGAGGTCATTTTCCAGATGTAGGCTGAAAAGCTAAAAAGTTGGGAAAGCCTCAATGACTCCACAGTCCCTCTATCCTGGGCATCCACTGGAGCTGCTGCCACCCAGTACCCTGCCCCCTGGGGTTGGTCCTCACAGAATTATTGAGGCTGGAAAAGACCTCTGAGATCATCAAGTTCAGACCTAACACAAGACTCCTCCTAGTTCTGTGGGGCTTTGGCAAGGAGAAGAGGCTCCAGCTGCATCCAGACAAGTTTCCACAGCTCTGTCCTTTGGGAACTTTGGTACCTCTGCTCTGGTGAGTCCTCTTGGTGCTCCCTCAGTGCCCTGGGGGATCTGTAACAGGTCCCTTCCTTTGCAAGCTCTCAGTCCTGGGCCAGCTGAGGTGGCCCTGTGTGTCACAAAGGATTTGAGCTGCCATCTGTGTCCTTTGTGCCTGCTCATGGCTTCTCCCCCTGTGCCTGGGAAGATGAAGAAGGTTATTTGTCTTAAGAACATTTTCTCTTGCTCCCTCTTTGTTGTGCAGCAGTGTCAACAAGCAATTTGCTCTCTCCAGCATAATTCATGTCTGGTTGGGCTCTAATTTGTCCCTCCCCCTACGTGGCTGGCTGCTTGCCTAGCTATTCCCAGGCTCTCCCTGGGGGGTTTCACAGAGTTCCAGCAAAGCAGGGGCAGCCCCTGGATGCAAAGTGTGCTGCTCGTGTCCCCACACAGGACAGGGACTGCCCCAGGGGGCTCCCATGACACTCGATGGGAGCAGAGCTCTGTGCAGACCCTTTTGGGGCAGTTTGAGGTGTTTGTGCCGCCAAGGTAGGTGTAGTACTGCCCAGTTCTCAACCTCCCTGTCCAGAAGAGGGCAGCTCTGACAAGTGGGATTGGTACTGTCTGCTCGACTGGATAGTTTGTGTGGCCTTGAGGAGACACCTCAGGACTGAGGCTGGTGTAGCCCATGGGGTGGTGGCAGGCAGAGCAGTGTGTGCTCCTTGGGACTCCTAAAATGGACCTGCCTGTAACCCATTGTTCCCCTCACAGAATCCCAGAATGGTTCTGGTTGGAAAAGACCTTCAAGATCATCAAGTCCAGCCTCCTCCCAGCTCACCCCATTCCCAGAAGTGCCTGTGCATGGCATCTGGTGCACGTCATGTCCTGCAGAGCAGGAGAATGGAAGCAGGGATGTGGGTGTTTGTCCTTCCTGCTCCATCACTGCTCTGTGCCCATCTGGGTCCTGGCAGGAGCCTGGTGATGGCAGAGGGACCTTCAGCTAAAAAGTGGAGAGAGGGGAAAGGTGCCCAACCTTTCTGCTGCCAGCAGTGCCCAAATGAGCTCAGTTAAGGTTAAACTCCCCTGGTCATACGCTGCAGTGGATAATCTGCTGGGGGAAGCCATAACTCATTCATCCATTTTCCCCTCCAGGTGGTCAGAGAATCATTGGCACTTCACTCATGGCACCTCTCTTCTGGCCAAAATTTTGCAAGGGAGAGGAGACCTTGCAGAGGGCTCTTGCTTCCAGTAGGTGATTCTGGTGGCAGGAATGGTTTACAGGGAAGGAAAGCCATATCCTAGGGTAAAGGACTCCATTGAGCTCAACCCAGAGCAGGTTAAGGAAGATTTGATTTGATTTAAGGACAACAAAACTTCCACCCTGGCTGTTTCAGTCTATATGAATCAGGCAAGAAAACAGTGAGGTGCAAGAAGCAGCTGGGCAAATTCAGGCTAGAAATTCCTGTAAGGTTTTGGGGGCAAAAATTCAGCCAGAGTCCCAGTGGTTTGATTAGGTATTTTTCTGGCTATTTTAAAATTAGGATTATTTGTTTCTCTGAAAGTGATGCTGGAATATAAACAAGAATGAAGGCAGGATTCTCTGTGCCTGTGATGTGAGAAGAGACTGAGGGATCCTCACAGCTTTAGAGTATTTAGAGACCAAAATCCTACTCCTGCCAGTGGAGCAATCAGGAAGGGGGTGGTCCCCTCATCACTGCCAAAAATAAGCTGAGCTGCCCGGTCTGGGTGCCCCTGGGAGGATTTTGGGTTTCTGGGTGGTGCAGAACACAGCAGGGCTGGCCCCTCCCCTCCTGTGAGCAGGGGCACATGGATGCACTGTGCCCTGCTCCATCGCCTTCCTCCCTTTGATGCTCAAGAAATCAAAGGAAGGTTTAAACCCCAGCAGTTCCCTAGAGGGATGGAGTGATTCATCCTGAGCTTCCTCTGCTGTCGGGTTGTGCCCTGACCTCCTCCCCACCACCACACACACAGAGGCACACGCTGCACCTCTGACTGTAAAAGCCAGAATGTATCTTTTAGAAAGGCTCCCAAAAACCCACTTTTCTTTTATAATAATATTTCCACAGGCCAAGCAATTGATGGCTGGAGTAGGGGAAAACATACATCTTTGCTTCCAAGTAATAGGCTGCAGATTTGCAAGACTAAATCCTTTTAAAAACCCGGAATCACATCTATTCAGTCTGTAAAAGAAAAAAGGAATCTAATTTGATAACATTATACTTAAAGCGTTTTCTTGACTTAGATATATTCTAGATGTGCCAGTTATATAGTAGGGAGCAAGCAGGGGGAAAGGACTTGATCACACTCAGATGATACTAAATTATCTTATGACACAGGCTGTATCTTTTTTACAACAGAAAATGGAAACAACTGTGTCCTTGACCTTCAAAAAGGAATTGACTTCCCTAGCTTAACTATTCAAACAAACAACTGTGTACTCTCTTCAATTCCTGTGATAATTTTGATTTACTGTAAATGACTGGATTTAATGAACTAAATTATGCTATTTAAATGCATTTTGTGAATGGTATTGTAGTTTGTTACTAAGCATTATGTCTATGCTAAAGTGTGCTGTAAATGATATGATATGGAACATATGTGCTGTATTCATAATTTAACTGTTGCTATGGAGTGCCTTCTTCAATAGGCTTCTCTGAAAAACGAGTTCTTTATTTACCTGGTGAAATGAAGGTGATTTCTCAGCAAATCTCTAGGTCTTACTGACCTTGACAGAATTACAGTGCTAATATTTTCACATGGATGAACTGTTCTTCAATAATTTTTCCAAAATAGATGGCACAAATAGCTTTCTCCATCAGCTCTGAGAGGTAGTGCGTGTTTTCTAATCTCCCTTTTCTTTTTGTTTGAACAAATGTTTATTGCAGCTACGGCAAGAGGGCTCCCATCCTCATTAGTGATAACAGCTTTTGGAGTTCAGAGACAGATCTCAGGGTCTTGGACATGATTTCCACAAATGCCTCCAGCCTGATGCTGCAGGGACAGCCAGCGTGCCTCATGCTCCTCACAGGAGCTCTTGCTGACCCACTGGGTACATTTGAATCCCTGTGTTTATGCTGATTTTTTTTACATTGAAATGAAGTGCTAAAAATAATGGGGCTTTTTGTTTGCTTCTTGGTTGTTCTGGTTTTGTTTGTTTTTTTTTTTTTAACCGCTGGCCCTGCAGTTCTTGTTTGTCACTGCAGTGGTTGGGTTGTGGGGAACAGGGCTGTGCACCTCCTCCTGCAGGGAACTCAGTGTCCTCTGGAAAACCATTCAGCCTTGCTGGGGCATCAGGTCTGCACAGAGACAACCTCTGACTTTCTGGAGGTCCAGGCTGTTCTTCTGCAGAACCTCTGAAACGTGCTTTTTTTTTTCTTTTCTGAAATCTTGTTTTGCACAGACTCCTCACTGGTGACCCTTTTCAGGCTTGGTTACAAGATGGCAAAACCACTCCTTTGGTAAAACACATAATCAGCTATGAATCAGATGTAAATGCCCAAGTGATAATCAACCACTTTTTTTCCTTTTTTTTTCCCCCCCTACAATCTAACTTTTTACAATCCTAACTCCTGTGCTTGAGCCTTACTTTGAAATCTACCAGCAATCAGTGTCCAGGGCATGGTTTGAAACATGGTGTTAATTAGGATGCCATTAATGAAAGACCAAATCCTCAAATTAAATAGTAATGGCAAGTGGCAGGAACACATTTCTTTAGCTTACTGGATAATATGTGAGGTTTGGTTAAAAACAAACTGTCCAGCCATCCAAACACAGGAGCACAGGTGCATTTTCATCTGTAAGATATCATAATTTAAATCCAGAAATCCAGCAGGTACTTTGGCCAGTTGATGCTACAAACACTAGAAATGTTACATATGATAATGTCTCATGTTTAAAGGGATTAGCCTTGAGTTTTTAGGCCCACCTAAATACTTATATTTTGTACTGAAGGTCACAAAATTGTCTCTGTTTTGCTGGTGTTGTTATTTTTTGCACTTAAAGCCATGTTCAGCAGAATTAAATCCAACAGTTGTAGCTGATCCTTCAACTGCTTGCAAATTCCCTTTAACCATATACTTCTTTTCCCTTTAATTCTTCTGTGCTAGTCAGGGCTACATAGCTGCTGGTCAAAAATTAAGGATGTTATATATAAAATGAGATATGAAAATAATTCTAACGCTTTCAGAAAATGATGGGAAGTTGAGTAAACTCTCTAGAATTTCAATAGCTGCTTTTAAATCTGGAGCCTCATTTTAGATTTTTCTTCCTTTCCTCTTCTTTCCAAAGGGAAAATGGCAATACTTTCTGAGAGCAAATAACATGGTGAGAAAACTCTGGCAACAATAGGGAGGGATTTTTACAATATCTTGGAACAAATCAGTCTTTGTACAATGTGCATTTAATGGGTCAAATAAGGACAGTCTTTAAAGTGCTGATGAAACATTGAGCCATAAATAACACCACCTTTTAACTAATTTGAACATTCACAATAAATTATGGCTGGATTTCATAACTGTTCATCAGCCATCAGCTCCCAAGGAGAAGAGCTGAATTTTTTGAATATTGATTCCTTTGGAAAACCTGGCTGGTTTTAACTATATTTTATGTGCTGCCCGTTGCAAACAAATGTAGCAAATATTGTAAGGGTTTTTTTTAATAGCCATATTTCCAACAGCATATATCACAGTTGGCATTTTTATATGTACAAAGGCTCCTCCTGGAGGTCAGTTGTGTTGTTAGATGCCCTGCTCCACAGCTTAAGTGTACTCAGGTGGATTTTTTGCAGCCTGGGTTCCTGTGAGTGTCAGAAAATGCACTTGAAAACCAAATGGTCAGCAACAGAAAATCAAACACATGTGGTGTGCTTAAGAAACTCTTGCTGCAAAGCCTCTTCTTAAAGGTTTGCTAACTGAGTAAGAGAGGGTCTGTCATTTTGCATGTGTCTCTATAGAGGAAAAAAAACCTAAAGACAACTTCACATTGTCATTTTTTCTTGAAAAAAAATAAATAAAATGGAAGGCTCTGCTGAGGGAACCGTGCTTGTCCTGGTTTGGTGCCCAGGCACCAAGGTCTCTTCCAAAAGGGGATAAACCCTCCAAGGCCTCTCTGAAATGGGTACCCCTGGCACCTTCTGCTGTGGGGAGCTTGAGCACAGAGCAAGTGGGTCTGGGAGGATGAATAAAGTTTGGGGCTGAGTCAAAGCTCAGGTCACCTCCTCCCTGAAAGGCTGTGGCCAAGGATGCTCCTTCCACGAGGGCAGTGCTGGGACTCCTGCCCACCACCCCTGCCCACACAGCTTTGCCAGAGGGGTTCAGTTCTCCGGCACTTTGTGGGCTCTGTTTTTATTTTGGGTTAATGAACTGCAAACCAAAACGTTGTGCAGAGAGTGGATAAGGCCTCTGGAGCCAGGAATTATCATGGCACAAGCAGTCTAGCCCAGGTACCTGCTCTGTACCATCATTGTGAGAGGGAGAAGGAGCTATTTTTCAGCAAGTGGCTATCGGATACTCCCTGTGCTGCATATCAACAACCAGATCTTGACCCAGAAATGTCAGTCCCTGCTCAGAGCAGACAAGGAGGCATAATTAGAGATGCTCTGGCAACGTATTTTAGCACTGACGGTGACAATGTTTAAATTTTTAATCAGGCATGTAACATAAAAAGCACATAACATGAAATGTGAAAAGAAAATTGGCAAATACCGACGTGCTGTTTGACACTTTATTTCACTGAAGGAAGTGAACATCAATAAACATTATTTATCATAAATGACAGAGTGGAAGGTGGGTTTCTAATAAAAACCTTCCCACTGCAAGGGGTGACTCTCATAAAAGCACCCCTACAGTACTGTAAAAGCCATATTGGGCCGGATCACAAAAGGAAACCCAGAGCCCTTTCTCCTGTGATGTGCCCCCAGATGTGCTCCCTCATGACAACAGGTTTTGGGGGGCAGAGATGTTCCCCCAAGCTGCAAGGACCCTCCTCCTTTACCCCTGCCATTTCCAGATGAGGCACAGCTATGCTGGATGACACAAATGTACACAGATGTGACACAGCAAATGTCCTCCCAGGTCTGAGGCTCAGCCCCTCAAGAACCAAACACCCTGTAGCAAGTTCTGTTCAGTGCTGTCCAACACTGAGCTCACTGGTCAGATATTTCTAGCTGGAATACTGGGGACAAACCTAAGAGGTTGGGTGTAGCCGAGTCTGAGATACTGATCCAGGGTGCAAGTGGGGTGCTGTGGTGTGACTTCCTCACACCAAAACTCTTAAAGTCCCTTCCTGGTTTTGCAAAGCCTTTCAACATCTGTCTCCATAAAATCTTTGGTACTTTCTCCTGCCCTGTCCCTCCCACCTTACTTGTTGTGGGCTGCACTGAGTGAAGCCCAGTGGTGTTCTGAGCCTGGAGAAGCACGGAGCTCGTTTTACAGAGACAGATAAATGCACCCAAAAATTACTTGAGGAAAGTGCTAAGGTGCCAATCCAAGTATGCCAAAGTTAGAAAATGCCTGATTTAGGGCTATTCTTGTCACTTTAATTTGTCTCTGTCATATGCCTGAATAGAGACAGAGTGTCCAGCCGCATGTTTCCAGCTTCTGCAACATAAGAAGCACAAACTTAAGAGACAACAACCCATTTGTGCACTGCACCCTGTGGCAAACTGTGTGTTGCTGCTTCTGAAGCCCACATGAAACTGTGAGCACCCTCTGCCCACTTCCCAGTGTCTGGAGCTCCTCTCTGCCTGCTCTAGCTGTAGTTCTGCCTTTCCTCCCAGATAAAAATCCCTTTCTCTTCCAGTTCCAGCCTCTGATATCTGCCTCTCTCTTCCAGGGAGAAGAGCAGACAGTGGTCTGAAGCATGAGGGAGTTTGAGAAGTCCTCAGGTGCCAAAGCTGTGGGATGCTCTTGTCTTGCTCTGAAAGGATCAGAGCTGCCCAGTTGATGGGAACTGTGAGAAACAATGTGCTATGTATAGAAGACAGTTTTCTGAGGATGTAGCTGACAAACTTTGGAACATTTAGTGAGTTCTTAGAATGTTTTCTCAACTTGACCAAATCCACACAGTTTTTGTGGGAAGAGCTAAGAGTTCATTCCCAAAAGCAATGGAAGCCTTGCAGCTAAATTGGAAGTACAAAGTGTACTGAAGTGAGATCTCAACGAGATGGTCATGAGATTCCTTTTAATGTGGGCAATGTAAAATCTTTTGCCTTGTCCTTGTTTTAAAGAAGATGTGAATCTGCTCTTTTTTTCTTCTTCTGAAATGTAGCAGGATAATCCATCTTGAGGCAGACAGTCACCATGGGACATTTCATCTCAAATGGGAAAAGGCTGGCAAAGATATGGGCATCTGCAAGCAGATTTAGACAACGGGAAGTGGCAGAAAAGCTTAACTTGTAGGCACTGATCTGCCCCATTTCTTGTGGTATTCATAATAACCCTTTTCATGGGAGCCTGGCTGGGTGAACTCCTGGATGATCACAAGCCTGCATCTTGCTAATAATAGCACAATCAGCTAAAATATCTCCATATTTACTGAGTTTCGTATTCCAAATTTGTGTCTCTCTTTTGTCCTGCTTTTTTTCTCTTTTGTTTCCCATTCCTGTCATGCTGTTACACTAACATTTTCCATCTCCATTCCAAAGGCTGCCATCACCAGCTCCTGCACCATGTGAACATTTGTGTCTCTCCATCAGATCTGTGAGGAGGCTGCTATGGCAGGGCCAGCTCTCATGGCAGTGTTTCCAGATAGCAGATGGTGACAGCTCAGCACTGTCACCTGGGTGAGCTCCCTCTCTTGGAAGCATGCACTGTGGCTGGGGCATGTGTTTAGAACTGGTCAGAAAGTCAGGGGAATTTGGGCAAAAAAAGAGGATAGAGATCACTTTTTAATTTTTTTTTTTTTAAAGGAGAAGTAGCTTTGCATTTATTTCCAATTGAGGCAGCTGATGGAATTCTCTGTTGCCAGCCCTCACCACCCAGCAGGAGTAGCTGTTGCTGCTACCTAGAGACACTACTGCACAGTACCCCAAATAAAGTTCCACCACAGGGTGCTTGGTATTCATGATAAAGGGTAAATTTGCATCATGGAAATGGAATAATTTGCATCATGGGGGAAATAAGAGAGTTTCTGACTGGACTGCTCATCCTTCTTAAGACTCCTTTAGACTTGGTCAAGCACAGGGCAGTTTGTGCTGGACCAAAATCCCAGATGAAAAACAGGAATTAATGTTCACCCCATATCCCTACCGATTTTTGGGGTACTGCACAAACATTTCCAGACCAGATCCTTGCATTTGATTCCACTGGGATTTAGATACTAAAAGATTTGGGTCTTAAACTCTGCTCTAGTTTTCCATCTGAAAGACAGTAGCAATATTTCTCTGCCATGGAGCAGACTTGCAGTGAGTAATTATTTTATATTTGTAGACTACTTTGGAAAGAATGTGCTCCATACTGCTGACATTATTAACTTTTGGAGCCTGAGATGGAGCTGTAGAATTGCCTCTGTGCTGTGCAGTCCTTGCTGCTCTTGAAATCCCAGGGATATTGAGAGATTTTGACAGGGAAAACTCTCAACAACAAAAAGAAATCCTTCCACACAGCAAGAATTTGGGGAATTAACAAGAACTCTCAGTACACAGCCTGTCTCCTTGTTGCAAAGTGAGTGTGTTCCCAGCCCACATAAAAGCCCTGCTTACTTGTCAGATGATTTTGTGAGCATGTTGCAGAGGGTGGGAGCACGCCAGGGGAACTGAGTTGACTCCCATATAGTAGTCTACATAGTATATACTATATATACTATATAGTATAGTTGACTCCTATAGAGGATTTCTGCAGGCAGCAGACATGTAAGCAGAGGTCAGGGTGAGCACAGGGAGGGCACAGGGTCTGGTGAGGGGATGAGAGATGCAGAACAACAAATAACTGTAAGGTGGGACAAATCTTATGGTTACAAATCTCACGTGGTTACAGAGTTCACACCTCCCTCTCCCTCACAGCAATCCAAGTTCAGTCAGTACTTACCCATTTCCCTGAACGGGAATGAACTTTCAGATAGACTCCATCAAGTCCCAGTTCACCATTTCAGAAATGAGAGGTATGTCCTGGCTTGATCACTCAATCCTCTGAACGTGTGGTGACAAAATTTCTTACTAAATAAAACATCCCTCTCTCTGCACATACGTCTGTACATATATGTGTGCATGTGCACACACGTCTGTGGGCATCCAAAATTCTCTTGGTTTGATGTGCACTGTGCAGGAATGTGGAGAAACAAACCCATAGCTTTTCATAGGATGCAAAGAAGCCCAAAGAAACCCCCACAGAACTGTCTTTTAAAAACATTATCCACTCCAGCTTGCACCCACTCTGGCCACACTGTTTCACATTTCATCTGGTTCCTGTTCTTTTTCCTGTTCCTGTTGGGAAATGGTTGTGTATTGAGGCACCAAATGTAAAATTTTGATTGTGATGGAAATCATGACCTGGCTCACTTCAAGGTATTAAAAATGAAGGTTTTGCTTTTGTTTTTTTGTTTTCTTTTTTTTCTTGGTTTTGTATAATTTTTCGATAATTTCCTCTTGCCTTGTGCTATTTTAAGACGTTTAACTAAGTAGTTCCAGAAGAACCATTTGCAAATAGTGTTGATCTGTGTTTTGAAAGTTTAACATACACTATCCACTGCACATTTACATACACCACTGAAATCCGGCATTTGGGAAATTAAAACAACAAAACTTGATTGCATATCATGATTTCATATTTTGCAGATGTTAATATTTAATCATATGCAGAGCCATTTAGCTTAAGTGCATTAATGTAACTCATTTAAAAGAGGCCAGTAATTGTCCTATTAACTCCCAGCCTGGATGTTATCCATGCTGCCCTGCTGGTAAGGCCAGAGGGAGAGTCTCCTATTGGCACCCACAGAGATTGCTCTGATCTGTTGAAAATCCTGTTAAAATCTAATTACTTAGGAGAATAGGCCAGGGAATATCTAATGAGCTTCAGGAAACCCACTGAAAGAAATTCTCTTTTAATACAGACTGAAACATCTTCTGTGTTTCAATTACAGTGATACCACACGAACATAATTACACTTGTATAGAATGGGACTCTTCTTTGTTATTTTAATTATGTATCACTAGATTCCTTGTAGTCACGGAAAAAAAAAAAAAAATTAATTTGATTCCCCATAAAAGCTAAACGCGGGTGAAAAGCCTAGTGTTAAAATAAATGTAATCTTTGTTTATGATAATGTCTTCTTTGTTGTGTGAGAAAATGTTAGTAAAACCAGGTCGCTGAGGGAAGCTGACCAGCCCAACACACGCTGGGAAAGTCCAGGAAGGTGGAAACATTGCTGTGCCTATGCAAAAAGTGTCAGAGAAGGTTATTCCTACGCCTGCATGAAATTTGGCCTTACTTTTCTCAGCATAATTGAAACTGTGACAATAAGCTAAGAATAAAATCACACAGCAGCAGCCAAACAGACTCCTCCTTCCAACAGGAGGGACGACTTGTGATTTCTTCTGCTTGTAGTCCCTTCATTTTGTTCATTTGAAAATTCCCCCTGCTAACGTGACCCAAACCGTCAGTGGTGGCTCTCTGAGGTGACACAAATGGCTCTGCTTCTGCCCAAGTCTTCTGCACCGCTTCACCCCATCAGGAAACAGAGACCTTGGGACCATGGCACTCGTGGGTTTAGCCCATTTGTTGTGGCCACAGAACCCCCCAGAGCCAGAGCAGCTCCTCTCACAGCCTGAGGCACTACTACAGCTGCAGGAGCTGGGGTTTCCCTGAGGGAATAGTGCAGCCCCACCATGTTTTACAGGATAACGCCTTGAAGAGACAGCACAGCCCCACCTGAGGTGGGATGCCATGTTTGCCTGCCTGAAGGAATAAGCTGGGCAGTGGAGGTCCTGTCCCAAGGAATGCTAGCCCAAATTATTTTGGACTCAGCACACAGTCAGACTACACCCATGACAGGGATGGAAAAGAAGACAGAGAAAGCCTTAGGAGATCCCACCCTACCCTACCCTTGCCTTGCCTTGCCTTTTGCCTTGCCTTTTGCCTTGCCTTTTGCCTTGCCTTGCCTTGCCTTGCCTTTTGCCTTGCCTTGCCTTTTGCCTTGCCTTTTGCCTTGCCTTGCCTTGCCTTTTGCCTTGCCTTGCCTTTTGCCTTGGCTTTTGCCTTGGCTTGCCTTTTGCCTTGCCTTTTGCCTTGCCTTTTGCCTTGCCTTGCCTTGCCTTTTGCCTTGCCTTGCCTTTTGCCTTTTGCCTTGCCTTTTGCCTTGCCTTTTGCCTTGCCTTTTGCCCTGCCTTGCCTTGCCTTGCCTTGCCTTGCCCTGCCTTGCCTTGCCTTGCCCTGCCTTGCCTTGCCTTGCCTTGCCTTGCCTTGCCTTGCCTTGCCTTGCCTTGCCTTGCCTTGCCTTGCCTTGCCTTGCCTTGCCTTGCCTTGCCTTGCCCTGCCCTGCCCTGCCCGTCCCGCCCCGCCCCGCCCCGCCCCGCCCTGCCCTGCCCGTCCCGCCCCGCCCCGCCCCGCCCCGCCCCGCCCCGCCCCTCGCCCTCAGGTTCCCGCCCCAGCTACCCTCATGCTGCTGTGAGGGACAGCAGGGAGACGGGAAACCGCTTCCCTTGCAGCCAATCGCAGCCTGCCACGTCTCTGCTCCTGACCAATCCCATGCGAGGACCTGTGCTCTGACCAATCGGGTGCTGCCGTGCCGCCTGCCTGTCCCCGAGGGGAGGTTGCAGGCTGAGGGGCTCTGAGGCGGTCCGGGCGCCATTTTGAGTGTCGGGAGGGTTGTGTGGGTAGAGGCTGCCGTGCTCTGCTTTTGCCAGGTTTGTTTGCACAACTTCTTTCAACCAGTACTGAAGGAGGTGTAAATGGAGCCTGGGTGTATGGATAGGTTCATATGGTGACTGGCTGAGGTATTCCCTCAGATATCTGACTGCCCTATGCTGGGGTAGGCTGTGAGCTGTAGTGAAATTAAAAAAGGGAGTGATTATGCGCAGTGAAGCACAAGGGGTGTGAGGTATGATTTCCCTCTCCTCGCAAGTGTTGCAAAGTTGTTGCAAAATAAGGCTTGCTGCTGTCCACTGCTTCAAGCACACATCTCCATGCCATGATGAAAGTATTGCAGGCAGTTTGAGGAGAGTCAGGACTGTGCAGTAACTTAAAAAGTTTAGAAGAGGCTGGTATGAGTAGGAGGAGATCTGGGGCTACTCTTAAGGTCATGGGAAGTTGTTCTAATATGTTTGGAGAATCAAGGACCCAGGTAACAAGACCTTAACTCTTCTCCTTATTTTAGGTGGTGCACAAGTTTGAATTTGTGCTGATGGTTTTGCTTCAGTGTGGACCTAATATCTTCCTTTTGGGGCATTTTAGTATCAGAAGCTGATAACAGGTAATGTAGACATTACATTTTTATCTGGTATATAGCTCTGTATTTTAAATTTTTAAAAAAAATCTCTTGAAAGCATTTTACAGGCATGACTCTTGCTCTGAAAATAATCTAATACTACAGTGCAACTGCAAAAGTGTCAGCCAATGGAAAATACTAGAAAACTCCATTCTAGACAAATCCAGTAAAGGTAGTAATGAAGACAATGTAGCAGTATTTTCTTAAGGTGTTGGAGGCTGAATATGAAGTGAAAGAAAATAAAAAGTAGATCCTCAGGGATATAAATTACAATCTCTTTTAAAAGGATTTTCAGAAAAGTTTAAGTGAGAATTCTTTGTCCAATGCTTTATAAATGTATTTACTGTATTCATTCCAGCCACCAAATTCATCTGAGTGGGATTGCACCCATTACACTTGGTATTACTGGAAGTGAGGTATTCAGTACTTCATTTGACTGTATCCAGGAAAAAAATGTGCTCCCTCAAGCTGAACTCCCACTCATCTGCCTAGAATTTGAAGGCCAAGTGCCTTAGAAGTCCCATAGAAAATCTATTTGTAATATTCCTCAGTACATTTGTTCCAGTTCTTTTTAATACTATTAAGATGCACATTTGGCTGGGAGAAGGAAACAAGCTCGGGAAAAACACTCAAGGTTTGGCTGAACAGTAAACTCTATGTTGGGAATTGATCCAAATTTTGATTTTGCCTTTTTGGAAACCACAGAACTGGATCTGGATTCAGAATGAATCATTCCCAAATCCTGAGGTTTAGTTTGGTGTGGAACTACTGAGTTCTCAAAACTGTAACCCAGGCCCTCGGGTAGGAAAACCCTTGAAGGCAACAGTGGCACAGCTTGAGGTAGCACGAGAGCTAAAGAACAGAGAGACCTCCTAGGCTCTGCAGTCTCAGTCACAGAGTGATTATTGTTAAAACTTTGCAGTTTCTTTCCTGAATCTCATCCATAAAATATGTCATAAAAATGGGGTATTCTGTTGACAGAATGACCAAAGGAGCTTGGAGACTGTAGAGACTTACGGGAAGATGAACTTGGTGACAGTAGGAAAATAATTAGGGTCCAAAGTGTTAAAAAAGGGAGGAAAATGGCTGTTGTGAAAGACAGTTAAAACCACTTGAAATGTTCCCACCCCACCCCTGCTCTGGCTCTGTGTCATATTGTTTCTTAAAAAAAAAAAAATAGCCAGAGTACATTCCTCCTCAAGCCCGAGCAGGACGTTATAAAAATGGAGAATAGCATGTAAATCATTCATGGAGACAGGGAAATAAATAACCTTTTATGCCCATATAAATAGTGATCAGATGTTCATAAGGGGAATTTACATGGAATTTTATTCAGTACTGTCAGCTATTCCTCTGTCTTCCATCATTGCTGCCGTGAAGACCATTCAAAATATGGTGGTGGAGAGAGCAGCCTCTCCACCAGTTGATCCACAGCACATCATGTAGAAAGCTCTGAACTTGCCCTCAGTACTGCTGTTATTTTTATTATGGCTTTTTAGCTGAGTGAGATCATTCTTCCTGGTTTGCCTCCCAAGAAATAATGGGAAGCAGTATGTTTAGTCAGTGGATTGATTCCGTGATCTATTAGTCTAATCCTGACTCTGCCAATCATCTACTTGGTGACTGCAGGCAAATCACGTCACTTCTTTGTGCCTCTGTTTCCTCTCTGACCTTCTGTCTGTCTTGTTTGTTTGGACTGTAAGTTATTGAGGGCAAGGGCTACCTCTGGCTGTTTGTATGTATGTACCATTTCTAGTGCACTGGGACCTGTGGGACAGCTTAATCTCCAAGTGGTGCTGCATGTAAATAACAACACTCAGCTCCTTCTCTAGGAAGTTACAGAAAAAGGATGAGTTGGGAGACACAGAACTGGTGGCAAGCAAGAAAGCAGTGAGAAAGAGCCTTTAACTTGAGTTCTTTTGCTAGACAAGCACAGAGCAGGACGATGGTAGCTGCCCCTCAGATGACCACATTAGGCCACTGACAATCACAAGTTGCTCTCAGCACCTGGATTCACAATTTATGGGCACTTACTGAGCTGTGTGCACTCATGAGGCGGATCAGTGCCATGTGACTAAAACTAAGAAAACTTAGAAACCAAGGTGACTTAATTTTAGCCCAAATTTGGCTAAATTATGTGATGTTACATTGCATCTACTATGAAAAAGGCATACAGGTGAGGAGCTCCTGCCTGGTAGAAAGCTGTAGTAACCCACCCTTGGGTTGTTTGTCTGAGACCTCAGATTATAGCTATTATTTCCAGAAGGAATAGGTTCAACACATTGCATTGTTCTTGTACTCAGTGTTGTCTTTCAGAGATTCCTTTTTGTTCATTCCATAAGCTAATAGTTAAGATGAGTTTTCTTTCTGGAGTCATCTGATTAAAAAAAATCAGATGCAAATAAATTACAATTTATGTTCCTTTGTGAAAAATGAAATAGGAAAATTGAAATGGGAGATGCTGTATTGTATTTTCTTAATGGAACAATGCATTAAAAATGGAGCTAGGCATATCCTGAGGTAAAACAAATTGTTCCACAGTTCCAGGCTGATAAACTGATTTCTCTCTGGGGTGGTGAAGATGTTTGTAATGTACAGACTGTTAACTAAGTCCTTAACTTATCCCAAATATTCTCCTCAAAATACAGTTCAAAACTTTAAATAAAACTGGATCTCAGTCTGATCCTGTGCATCCGTGTTGATGGCCATTTGAAGAGGACTTAACCCCCAACCTAGGATGTATCCAGTTCCACCGTTCAAAACTCTTCTCAGAGGTGCTTCCTTATGGTGTAAACAGCAACAACTTCTGTAGTTATTTAGAGACCACAATTCTGCATTCTGCTATAGCCCTTTAGATCAGATCCCTCACTACTGCAAGGGGCACTGCCCCCTATATGATGGTGAGCTCCTGAAATCACAGGGTATAGTGTAAATAAATGTATATTTATAATATAGAATAATCATTTGGGTAATGTTACAGTCCTGATGAACTGAAATTTATGGAAGCAGATCCTACTGATTTTAATGGGAATAACTTGCATAGATGCCTGTGTCCCAGGAAGATTGAACTCAACTTTCCAGTTTTAATTATTGGTTACATCACTTTTTTATTGTATGTCATACTTGGTATTCAGCAAGGGAATCTCAGTGCTGGCCTGCTTGGCAGGCAGGCTGCTGAGGAAGGCTTCTGAGAGCAGCTAGTGCTTCTCCTAGGGGCAGATAAGCTGCTCTGTGTTTATAGCCACCTCCACATTGTGTGTATTTGCTTGTCCTCCCTGATCATTGTTCCAAGCCAGTACTTGTAATATTAAAAAAAATACTGCAGATTCAAATGTGGGCTGTGCTAAAGGTTTAGTGAGCTAAGCTGTCATTACAAGGTATCTTGTTGCCTGTTGCCACAGCATCTGGAGTCATGCAGAGGGTAGGACCAGCTCTGAGAGTTATTGGCCAGGCTGTAAACATGGGCTACTTCTGTTTGATGTGGTAGAAAATAATACAGGGGAACATCCTCAACTTGCATAAATCCAAAATATTTAACTGAAAAAATTCAGCCTATTAAATCACCTGGATTTTATGGTGCTGCACTTATTTGTGGTAGCTGACAATCTGCACTATCCCTTTTTCACTTGTCAAATAATGACAGTAGCTAAAAACTGACTTACATGGGCTACAAGCAGACATACAGTGAAACACCTGGAAAGAATTTATTTAAAAGTTAAAGCAAATCTAAGCCTGAAATCCAAACTCATGATTAAATTTTAAAAGGTTTGATAAATAGCTTTTAAGTTCATTGCGTGTACATATGGTTATGAGTACATTTTATTTTGTGTTTGTTTTTTTTTTATTTTTGCCTAGTATCTGAAATAGTACATTTTTCTGAAATCTGTGATTTCAATTTTAGTTTAGGTCCTGCAGAAAAGTAAATCAGGCAGAAACATAAAATACAGTAGTTAAATATAAAAATTTAAGTACCTTGGATCAAAAATAAGATCATTGCTTTGAAATTAGAAGAGACTCATCAAAGTAGAAGTAACTGTGACTAAGGACTATGAAAATATAAAGGGATTAACATATGTGGTAATAGGGCAATTAAATCCTTAGCTTTTTCAGTGTGATGATTTTATAGCATCTTCTTACTGTTGCCAGTTCGGAAGCTGCCAGCAAATATTTTCTTAATTGCAAAAGGAGACAATATGTGCCCCACTGTTTCATTCATAACATTTGATTAAGTTAAGAGGCTGCACTTCTGTTTGAGAGAACAAAGAGTTTGAGATGGAAATAGCAAAGAAATATTGTGCATTTGAAAAAAGATCCCAGGAACAAATGATTAACCAGAAATTTTACAGGGGGGAAAAAAAAGTCTACTTGTCTTGACAGAATAGCCTGATCCTGTAATAAACCCTCCCAAAGTCAACAGTTCATAAAGTCTTTTGTTCTAGTAAAAGGGTCTTTAATTTTTAACACAAACTCACACTTTGGTATGCATGAGCTTAAGTAAAATTAGAAGACATGTATATAATAGGATTTAATGGATTATCATCTGCATTTTCCAAAGATGTCAGCTTCTCTCGCCTCTGATGGAGTAGCACTTAATGTAAATTTAATTTGAAGTGATGTATGGAGGGCTTGAGGTGGTACTCTGTGATTCCCTAACTGCCTGGAGAGGCTCTGTGGGTAGCATCTGGATTTGGCTGCTCCACATGCCCAGCAGCATCTACTAACTAGGATTAATGAGGTGGCCTGTTCACCAGTGATCCAAAGGAGGTATGCTACATTTACTCCCAACAATATGAATAGGAGGGCCAGTTTCCTTTGGGGGCACACTGTTTGATGAAACTTAATGATGGTCTCGAGATTAGGTGTAATAAATATACTGTATAGAAGCACTTTTTGCTTTGTCAGATTTAAATGTTATTTAATCATAAAATGGTGTTTGGCTTAGCAGGGCTGAGTTAAGGATCATAATTGCCTCAGATGACATCTTTAGAGCTAATATTTTGCCTAAGTTGGGAAATAAAGTACCAACTTAAAAGATCTAGTATTTACCTTTGAGTCAGTTTTTTTTTTCCCAGTTTGGAGAAAGGGGGGAGAAAATCTATTCTTGCTTGCAGAGTTACAAGACGGTCTCAAAAATATCTTTGCACTTACCTCAGTGTGTTTATGTAGAAATCAACAGCTATTAACTTGGGCAAAACTTCTCTGTGTGGTCTCAGCCTCATTTAGGCGTCAGAATTGTATTTTGCCTTTGTGTCTAACTGAGCATTGAATGAAATCTCAGCTAATTTCAAATTCCCTTTGTCATCATGGTTTTCAGCCAAAAGTCTATAATAAATGGTCAGAAGATGAGCTGAGACTGAATGAATAGTGAGTGGTATTCATCAGCCAAACATAGAGTCCAGATCCAATTATATGTATTCATTAAGTGATAATGATATCATGGTCTTTAACTAGGAAGAAAAGAGTGTAATTGAATAATAACAGTTGTACAATCCCAGCGGAACACACTTTCCATCCCAGCACAGCGACCCTCGGGGATGATGCAGAATTGATGGAATTCTATTACTCTTTGATAGATTTATTATGAAGGGCTGAGTGGACTTGCTACTCCACTTTGTCACTCACGCTAATCAGTATCGTAAGGCCCCGAGCGTGCAGGCTTTTGTATCCCTTTGACAAAGACAAGGTTAGGGGAGGATGACAGACACCCAGACCTTTACAAACCCATACCGCAAGATGAAATGGGCCAGCTGAGCTCTGAGCTGGGACAGAATTTTAATTTGTTTATCAATGGCTCACATGTGCAACACCATAAGGATATTTGTCAGAGGAGTAACACTGAAGCTAAACTCTTTTGTTTGGCAAGTGGAGCTTGGAAAAATATTTATTGAACTGTAAAAAACAGGGTAAATGAAAGGAAGGTGAAAAGTCTAAATGGAGTGGAAAATAACTTGCATTACTGTGCATAAAGTATAAGGAGGATGGTTTTCTTTGTCTATTTTTGTTTCTTTCAGATGAAAGAAATTTACTCACAAACTACAGTCTGATCTTTGTTGATTTAGATTCTGGGGAGGACTCAGACAAAACGGAAGAATGTAAAATGAATTTCATGTGTTGTTTTTTATTGTTGTTTATTTATAAGAAGCTTCCAGTTCAGACAGATGGATTGCTCTCCAGCTTTTTCACCATTTAAAAAACAGCAGAGTAAATAAAATACCCTGGCCTTAAAAGCTGGAACTTGTAAATACAGTCTTGGGTTTAGAAAAACAATCTTGGATGTCTTCGAGTGTGGCTGTTTCTCCTATTCATCGTTTCCATTCAGATGCAGGCAATAGGCTCTGTCAGCATGGTCACTAGCTATCGGAGCCTGCTCTATTCAGAGAAACAGACAATTTGTTGTGCTTCTGATCCAAACTGGAGCTGCAACCAACGTTGGCACAAACAAGGCATTGCATAGGAGGCTGCTGCCAGGGTTTGTTTTGTTTTTTGTCAGTGTTGGTGAATGATAGATATTTCCATCCTTTTCTTCTCTCTGAATTGCTTTTCTTTTTTTTTGTCTTTTTTTTTCTCTATGTTCTCCTTTTTTATTTTTTCTTTTTTCCTTTTTGCTTTCCACTTTTTTCCTTTTTTTTTTTTTCCCCCCTTCTTTTTTTTTTTTTAGTGTAGTATTTTGCATTCTAAGAGGGACTTGACAATTCAGCATCTGGGTTCATTGTCCCTCTCCTTAAAAACAAATAACTTGAGCACTGCTGCCGTCCTGTGTGGTTTTGCCAGGCCAGTGCCTCTGTCTCTGGTTGGGATTTGTGTCAGTGGCAGCACAGTCAGCTGTGACTGCAGCAGCAATTGGCTTGGCTGGCTCAGGGGTGCATGTGCACTGTGGACAACAGCAGAGTAAAAGCAGGAAAACCAGTGACCAGAGTGGAAAGCAGCATTTAGGAGCACATTAGTTGCCCACATTTTGTGCTGTGGATTCTCTCTGGGGCATTTCTCCCACACCACCTTTTTTTTTGTTTTTTATTTTTCCTTTCCAGCCAGAGACACAGTTGTATGCATGTGTCTGTGAAGCCTGGTGGCCCTGCTGGGTTCCTCTAAATGGCAAACTGCAGGTGCATCTGGGGTGTGGGAAGACATGCCCACACTGCTTTTTAGCTTGCCAACAAAATCAGTAAAGGAAAAATGACCCAGGTTTTACCATATGTAGCAACCACAGTATGGAGTTGCTGGCTGGTGCTTGACTCTGGAGCCCGGGCAGAACCCTGATACCATTTTATCATGACTACTGTGTGTTTTTTCTTTTATCCTGTGCCTCTTGCATGAGAAATTCTGAGGCCTGGCAGTAGAGTCTTGCTCTCTTCCAGGACCAACCACATCCATAAACTTTGTGTTTAAGGGGGTCTGTGACATGCATTGATTTAGTTGAGGTGTGAGGGAGTGTCTGAGCAGTTCAGAACTGAGAATTTTTGTCCTCAACTACAAATAAGACCTGCTGTGGCTGTGCTCCTCCTGCCTGACTTTGTGTGGTTTGACTGTGTGTTTCCCTTTGGGTCAGCTGGAGGCAGCTTGCCCATGCAGGCATTTTAGTCACTTTTTTGTTTCTTGCACAGTCACGGGAGCAATGAGCAGATGGTAGCATTTTTGCATCTGTTTTGCAAGAGGATGCCCAGAAATTTGGGTCCTGTGAATGGAGTACAAGAAGGGTAATCCTTTTCAGTGCCATGCGTTGTAGGGGCAGCACAGGATCTCTCAAGCCTCTCCTGCTTTCTAGTCTCTCCTGTGGCCTGGCACAATTAAGTGCTGGTGAGCAGCTGCTGCCTGTCCTGCTCTGCTTTGCTCCTCTATTTTGGCACCTGGTGCTCAACAGGTGTAATCAAGTGGAAGGGGATGTGTAACACAGTGGCTCCCACAAAGGATGAGACTTCCTGCAGAGCAGCTGTCGCTTGCAGTGTTCTGCTGCCTGGCCAAAGACTGGACCAACCTGCAGGCAGGCACGGTGCCTCCCAGACAGATGGGCAGGAGCATGGGCAGGCCAAGGACCACATGTGAAGGTGGAATATGTTGGAGGTGGGCAGTAAGAGCAGCGTGGCAGTATCTTGCACTCCTAATACCTTCACAACACTGTCAAGATGAGAACCAGCTTAGCAGTCACTCTCAGAAGCAGAGAGGGCAGGCAAGGAGGAGAGAGGACAGAGACAGGCAGAGAGGTTACCTGGAAGAAGTGTTTTAACAATGTCATGGCTTCTGCATCAGCTAGTGCAGAAGAATTCATATGGAAAAGGCTAGAATAAATATTTGTAGCTTAGCAGGATGAATCTTGTTTCTGTGGTTTGCTGAGCAAAGTTACTGTAATGAGGTGTGTATATACCTTAGCAGACTTCAACAAGAGGAGAATAATTTGAATAGAAAATCCAGTGTTAAAGCTGTTGTCAGGTCACAGCTGTCATTATGAATCTATTAACAAAATCTCTTGAACAGTTCCAAACACTGCAGGATTTTGCAATTCTAAAAAAGAATTCTGCCAGTAAAGTGGTGTGGAACCTGTTCCTGTGTGTCCTGGGATTTACTTCCCACAAGACAGTACAGTGTACACTAGCTGACTTATCTGTGAACCATGGAAACATTTTGAAAAGGTAAAGCAGACAGTACACTGAAGAATCATTTGTCACAAGTAATTGCAGGCAGTCAGAAAGAGCAGAGAGAGTATATGAATCATGACGTAAAAACAGTGAAGGGCAGGCATTTAGTCTGGTCTGTGGCTATAAGTGCAGTGACACAGGTTAGTCCTGGCATGATATACAAATGTTATGTGCAGAGGGACAAGTACAATGAATAAAGAATTCCCATTTTCTCATTATCTCATGCAGCAGAGAGGTTTTTTACTTCACACATAACTCATAACTTCTAGTACGCAGGAGATGGCTACATTGAATTAGTGGGAACATTTTGTTTCCTGCATTTAAATATCCTCCCTGTGACAATTTATTTCCAGTGTAAAATCCTAGTAGGATGCACAGAGGCAGGAAAATCAGCCCAACCAGCCATTTCAGCTGGTCAAACATGGGCTGGCCACAGCAGACCCACCTCTACCAAAGTGCTGGACGCAGTCTGGCAACTAGACTGTTGATGCTGGCAGACTATGAGGCATCAGGTTTGGCAACTCCAGGACTATAAGCATGACAAGAGTTTTAAATAAAGATCATTAGGAAAATATCAGTGTAAAGAATTAGAAACAAGGCAAAATATTTAAAAAAACTTTTGCCTCGCAAATCAGTGTTTTCATGCTGAAATATTGAAAAGAATAAAAGCCACATAAAGTAGATACAGAGAGAGGGAGACTGGGATCTCAAGTGAAACCTATTATTCAAAAAGTAACAGCAGAGTAATCATGTCCAATGCTGTTGCTTATGAATTTGTTATAAAGGGAGACGGTAGTGAGAACTGCTGCTCCTATGTCTGCTTCAGGAATTTATTATTTATGGGCAAACACATCCATGATACATAGTAACTTTTAGTTGTTCAGTAATTCTCTTCCCTCAGACAGACATCTCAAAATGATCTGTAAGTGTGGGTAGAATTATTAGCTCAATTTCAAAGGAAGAGGAATTGAGACCACACTGTTTGCCAGAAGTTGTCCACAAGTCATGGTTGGATGGAAATGTGCCACCTCAGAGTTCCATTGCAGAACAGGACAAAAGGTCTTTGAGTATGGGATGAATTGTTTTCTCTCACTCCAGTTTTGCATCAGGATAACTCCATGGCTTGAGACCTCAGTTTCACAGCCCCATTTGGATTCAGTCAAAGCAGTGGGAAAAGTCATCACCACTATTTCTCTCACATGAACAGACCATGGAGTCAATTTTCAGCCTAAGATACCTGCATAGTCAAGTGAATAACAAAAATAGCTTGAAAGTATCTTTGAACTTCTCCAGCATGATTCAGCAGAATTCACAAGGTTTCACTCTCACTTACTGTCACCTCAAACATGAAGGGCTTTGCCAGGGATGGAAGACGAGTCACCCAGTAGTTAACGTGTGCCTGCTTCAGACTGGCTTAGTGTAAGCAAGCTATAAAAAAAGTACAGATTGCTTGCTCCAAAACATGTTGTTCTCAGGAACATTGCTTGTTCTCAAAACATGAAACATTGAAGGCAGCACCAAAACAACCGATTATCTTTGATGAAAGTGTTGGAAAGGACACTGAAAGCTTTGCTTATTTTCTTGTCTAAGTATTTTATTGTGCCACTCCACAAAGTTAGGTGGAGATTAGGCTGTAGATTGCATTTATCTCTGTAACAAAGTGACAAAGTAGTTACTTAAGAAGTGCAGTCCAGTCAAGCCTCCTATTCCTCCATAATTCAACTCTGCTGGGTGGTGGCAATAGGAAATGAGTGGCTGGGCTTGATATCACAGGCCATATAGCACAGTCCATCAGCTGTCCCTCTTCTGCTAGCAGCCAGTTGTCCTAATGAGTCAAGTAAACGAGTAGCACAAGCTGGAAATTCTCATTTTCAAGTGGAAATGGGAGGGGGAAGAAAGTTCCCAGAAAGTTGAAATATCCTGTTTTGACATATTCAGAGCAAAAAGTAGAAATTTCAAATGTTAAAATTACTTTTCATTTCAAATATTCAAATTGTGTATTATATTTAAATGTTGTTAAGAGATAAAAAGGTCAAATTCTAAAAAGGCCACGTTAGAATTATTGTTTCAATTTTGTGCTGAAACTATTTCCCACGTTGTACAAATTTTCCCTCATTGAAAATTTCGGGTTCATTTCTGATCATAACAAAGACAAATGTGCAAACTCCAAATCCTTTGCTCAGCTCTACCATGAGTCTCTTCTCTCCCTTTCCTCAGGATGACTCCTAGTCTGAGTCGTGAGAAGCCCAGTGGAAGCAGCCAGGAATTTTTAGGAATCAAACAGGGTTCTTAAACCAAGCCATGAATTAGCCTTTCCACTAACAGAACTGAAGAATCAAAACTTTTTGATGATGAATAAAATAACAAATCCTAAGCTTCTTCAAAACAGACAGGAAAAAACCCTCTTGAGTTTTTCCTCAGATCTGTTTTTCTGTATACCTCTGCATAAACCAAAAAAATTTAAAAGTGAAGGATTTTTGTAGATGTGTTTATGTATGTTTATTTTCTAAAGCTAGTACTGATCAAACTGAACATCTGCTTTACTCTAATTACCAGGCTTCCATTTCCAGTCTTGAGATTATAGACATCAGTTCTTAGAGTTTCACCTCCTCTTAATTTTGTCTGGAACTGTCTGTCATCTCATCTGCCCTCTCTTCTGAAATGTGTATTTTCCTGGCTGTGATCTTTACTGTATCTGGGTCTTAACCATTTCTGCAGTGCCTTACTGCCGTGGGCTAAATCTTGGTGCCTGCAAAAGACCAAAACTCAGAACTTGAACAGCACTGAAATATCACCCTCATCTGGGTCTGCAGTCTGTATAACATTTTGTAACCCATTTGATTTTTTTTTTCTTCTCATCCATCTCATGTTTCTCCTTTGTTCAGCAGTTGCAGTAGCTACCTTTGAAGTGAAGGATCAAGCTCAAAAATCTTACTGTTTTACAAGTGAAAAGAGAGATTTGGAATGTAATGTCTTTTTCAGCCTTAACAATAACATCACTGGCAGGAACTCTGTAACAAGGACTGTTATACTCCCACTCCTACTTAGTGGCAGAAATTGGTCTGTTTTATGTTCCTGTTCAGACATTTCCATTCATCTCTGCCTTCCTTTTAATGGCCCAGTATGTACCACTCTCCTTAGTCAGTGTTTACATTCATGGTCCATTTGGGTGGAACGATTTCTCACCTGAGAAATCTCACAGCCATTCTTCCACTTAGGTTCTGTGCACTGATTTTATTGGATGCTGAATCTGGCTCTAGGTGGCCTTGTGTTTCACGATACTGGGAAGGCTGAGAGGTGAATGCTGTGGAGACAAACACCAGCTTGGCTGGCACCTGACAAATGGTACAGGCAGAGCTGGGAGCACATCACTGTACCTGCTTTATGAAAAGGTCCCTGTTGCCCCTCTAGTCCCGTACACAGAGTGCAGGCTACTGCACTTTTCCCTCCAGAGTTGCTTTTGAAAGACTTCTGTGAGTAATCTAGCCAGTGTACACTGTATAAATAGATGAAGGCCACTATGGGTATCAGAATGTCTCATTTTTGCAGGACTCTGGGAGAAGATAGGTGGAAGAAAAAAAGGATGAAAAAAAGACTGAGCTTATGTCTTTTCAAGGCTGCCAAGCACTCTTTCCTTTTCAGCTCTGCAGTTTCCCAGCCTCAGATGAAGCTGAAGAAACGAACTGATATTTTTATTGCTAACAAATAGCCCATCAGAGATGACTTTTGTAGACAGTTAAGACACAGTGAATTACATACCCACCAAAAGGTGGCTGAATCAGGCACCTGTAGCATACAAGAACCCCAGTAACTGTAACAATTGGACAACTGAGAGCATTTTATTTCAGTCAAGACTTTAGTGAACAGCTGTTACTTCAGAGTGATTTGGTGTTGGGTTTTATTTGAGGTTTTTTGTTAGCTTGTTTGTTTGTTTGTTTTAGTTGGACTGTTTTTTCATTGCACTTGGTTTAAATTATGCATCTCTGCTGCTGATTTGATTCAAATGTAATAAGAGGCATTACAGGATAATTAGATTCCAAAAGACTATTAAGAATGTTTTTAAATTTAACAGTGATACTCACTACACATCAATAAACATACTCTTAATAATCAATTGGTCTTTAGTCACACAATTTTCTTGTGCAACTGAGGTTAAATCTTACTCAGAATCAAACATGCTCAAATATCTATGTCTGAAACAGCAATTTATCTTGCCTACCCACTGCTTATATGAATAATAGTGCATAGCTTTTTGGTGTGAGTAATACAGTGGCCTTGCAGGATCCAGGACAAGCACTGGTGGGCAGTTGTGATGTAACTGAAGGGTTGAAAAAGTGGGAGAACTGGATGGAAAGATGGAAATTGCTGGCCTGGAGTCAGCTATGCCATTATGTTTTTCATGGTGTAGAAGTCCAGTAAAATTATAAGGTGAAAGTGCAGTGTATTTTACTTGATTTCTGTAAGTGAGCTAGCATCTGCTGAAGTAAAAGACAAAGTCCCATGAAGAAGAATAAAACCAAACTCAGAGATTTGTTGACCTACCTCTCTGAGATTTGTTATTATTTTTTCCATTAAGGGTCTGGATGCCAAGTGTCAGACTGTAAACTGTCTGTACCTCCAAACGTGAAGTCCAGGAAGAAATTCCTACTGACTTCAGTTAAGAATTGGAGAATAGGCCCCAGTTATTAGGGAGCTATTGCCATGTTTGTGATAGGCAGCAAGGCACAGTGCAGAATTTCTCAGCTATCAAAAGGGTCACAAAAGACAATCAAGAAAATCTGAAAACAGAAAATGTTATTAGTCTGAGGCAAAACCTCTTCTTAGCCTTCTATACTCTCATCCTTCATGCTTAAGTATTTCCTGTCAGCTTTGTAAAATACGTGCACAAGGACATTGCATTGTTGCTATCCTTGGTACATGTGTAGTATCTTGCTATTATCTCTGTGGTAATAGTTATATGGAGCTTAAGCCTCACCAAGCCAGAACAGGTGAGAATGACTATGTGTGCTTGTTCCTCTAGCATAAACTTAACCTTCCAGCCACCAACAGTGTTTGTGTTAGAATCTCTTGGGATAGGTTCAAAGCTTCGGTATATTTCTGAGAATCACTGCATCTGAATTTCTCTGAATTTGTACAAGTCATCTCAGGGTCAGAAGGGCTGCTTCAAGTGCAGATGATCTGGCTTATGGAGTCTGCTTCCTCTGGAGGTGATCAGCTTTTCAGCTATGACAGCACAAACTGCTGCTATAATGAGTCATTAACCCAGCTCAGTCAGAAGTGATCCTGCTTCAAAGAACTTTGTGTGAAAACTCTTTAAGCTAATCCAAATCATTTGACAGATCTGGACTAAGTAATGGCTACCTCAACACTTGTGTTGGCTGCTCTGAGGGGAATGATAATCTCCAGTAGGTGTTGAGGGAGTAGGGAAGTGCAGCTGCTACCTTGAGCAGCTACAGCACAGTGGAACCATGCTAAGTTACCCTTCTAACTAATATTTTTACTCTGTGCTTCAGTGCAATGCAAAGAAAATGACTCAGGATGTTGCAGGGACTGGGCTGGTTAGTGTTTCTACTGCTCATACATCACTGCCTGAAGGCTGTGTTTATTCCAAAGGCAGTGTGTGTGGTTCCATAGGCCAGGCTGTTCTTAAAATGAAGCTCATGTCCTGCAAGATGCACTGTCAGATATTATGAAGAGGGAGTATTAGAGACAACGAAGTATTTGTTGCTCTAAAATCAGAAGGATTGTTGAACTGCAGCAAGGGAAATTTGGAAGATTTTAGCCTGTTTTAAAAATGAATTTACAGATGATAAATGGTGACATTTGTAACTGTTGGAGAGGACCCTAAAATAAAGAGAATGGAGTTGAAAATACGAAGACCAGCCTGGAAGGAAATCAGGAGGAAAGATATTAATAGCAAAGCCCTCCGTGAAAGGCAGAGAAGTAAGAAAAGAACTCCGAGAACTTTCCTATTGGTGGATTTTTTTTGCTACAACTCTTCTCAGAACATTTAATTTAATTTTGCTGCTTTACAAAACGTTGTTGTTGCACAGATGAATTGTGCAGGACTACAGCAAAAAAAGGCAAAGCTTTCTAGAGCAAAGCCTCACAGCTCAAGGTAAAACCCCTCTGCCTTTGGAAGGGTTCCTTTGGGGCACACTCAGCAGGACTGGTCAGCTTTGGGCTGAAAGCAGATACAGGCTCAGCACTTTTCCTCCATGGCTGTGCAGGATTGTAAATACAGAGGTTACTCAGTGCTTGGACAGCAGCCTCCAGAGGAAGGCATAGAGGAGGGTTATGCTCTGGAGAGATTATTGTGGACATCAGTGGCTTCACCCCATGCAACTGGCATAAACTTGGGGCCTCAAAAATGCATCAGCCAGCAGTGTAGCACACAAGAAGCAGATCTTAAGAGAAATTAATTGGATTCTCTGTCTCCTGCATTTTTAAGAAGAGTATCTACTAAATAATTATTATAAAGGCTGTCAGTTTTATATAAATATATACATGTGTATATACTTATACGTACACCTGTGCATATATATATACATATTTTTATGTATATATACACATATATAAGCCTCTGTTGATACCTTTCAATACATTTCCTTAATGAGGAAGCAAAGGAGTACAGGTGAGAAAGGATCCACAAGAAGATGAAACTCCAGCTTACCTTCATAAACAGAATTTGTGGATTTTTGTTGGTTTGTTTTACATGTAAGCCTTTGATTTGAGAGCCACCAGCCTCCAGGAAACATTATTGACAGAATAATTTTCAGGAAGTAATCACAAAAATTGCATTTATATCTAGCATTATTAATAGTTATTTAGTATAATAATATCATTTTTTACTTAAAATCATTTCAGATGTAACAGAAAATCTTCAGCTGTGATTGTGATTGGAGAAGGGATTTTATAGATTATCAGTATTATTACAGATCTGGAGATTCCATTAACAGTATTGTGGAACATAATATGTCTGAGATTCTTAAAGGTATAAAATAAGTCCTTTAGCAAAAGGAAGTCACTCTCTGGCTCACAAACGCTGTGGAGAGTGAAAACCATTTCCCATGTTTTGTTTTTTTTTTTTGTTCCCAAGTGATTCCTGTTCCCTTTGAGATTTGAGTGTGGTTTAAATGGCGATTCTCTGTAGTTTCCAAGACCTGTAACAATTTCTTCTCCCATTTTATTTTAACAACTCCAATAAATCATAATCTGGTGTAACTGGGGAGCCTTACAGCTATGGGGTTTCTAAGCACCATAAAAATTTCTTGACTGCTGGCTAGCACAGATGGGAGCAGAAGCAATCCAGAGCATGTCAAGAATCTCTCTGTCTCTTGCACGGATGAGCTTAATAAGGGAAACTTGCTGCTGAGGGAAGGCACTCAACTGATTCCAGAAACAATTAGAAAATACAGCAAACAAAAAAGCCTTGGTGATTTGAATGACTCAGGTGTCCACCTGATTCGTATGATAAAAACCACGTTTTCCTTTGTGACAGACTTGCTATTATCTCACTGAACTGGAGGTAAAGCTTCCAGGAAATCACTGCCATTCAGTCGTTTTGAAAAGTGTTACAGAAGATGCTTTTAACTACAGTAGGACTGTTAGAAAATGTGGACCCTCTTTATCAAAATATCTCAGTTTTGGTGGCCAGTCAGAGCAGTCCTAAAAGGAGTCTGATTTTTTTTCCATAAAATGCCAAGTTCCCATCTTCTGAAAAGTAAATTTTAAAGGTGCATTTTGAAAATTTTGGCTGTGTCATTTGGCTGTTGGCCAAACTAGCTTCTAACTACATTTTATTTTTTTGTAAAATCATGTTTTCCAAGTTCTTTATGGGTTCTTATTGCATGAGCTGTGATCAGTGCATCAGGCAGAAAAGCAAACTTTGGAGCTATGTTTGCTCTGTGATCACAGAAGTCACCCTGGCTCTATGTTTTCTTATTAGATCTTGTCTGCTGTTTTAGAAGGGATAATCTGATGAATTTATGGAGTTCATATTTTTAAAATATATATTGCATTAATACATATGAAACAAAAGGATGGACAAGTGGAAATCCAGTTGTCTGGCCAACAGACTGTTCCACTGCCAACTCTGTGAGCATTGCTTGAGTAACCAGAGACCTAAAATGATATTACATAGCCATAATTCAAGATTAATCTACTTTAAGGAAACAAGGCCCTTGATTTTATATTGCAGCCAAAATATCTCCCAACCATACACTAAAAGGATATTAAGAGCCCCTGAAGTGATAGAGTCCTGTAGAAAACAATTGAGAGAGAATTATGTTAATGGTGTTATCTCTAAAGGCTGTGCTGTGATGTAAAAAGGAGCTCAATTAGAGTTGTTTGAAGCATACTTAATTCTGGTATTCCTGAATGGGAATGTTGGGAGTTTATGATTTAAAAGTTGATTTTAGCTGTGTGATTTCCTGGGCTGTGAAACAGGCAAACTGGGTCTGACTGGGCAAGTCTTGTATGAAGCATCATACAGCTGCTGCTTTAGTTTTCATGAAGAGCTGGCCAGTAGCTGTAGACTCAGCACAGTGCCTTGGATTTTGTGCTACTGGACTGATCAGTAACAGAAGGTGCCATCCTGATGTGTGAACCAGCACAGTACAAACTTTGCCACTGGATTTCACAGAGATCTGCTTGCTAAAGAGTAGAGCAACTTCATGAGGCTGGATTTCAACTTGAATCTATGAGATCTATGAAATGCTTGCCAACATCTAGAGGGTATCTTTTTATTTCTGCGTTTAAGTCTTGGCCTAATGTAGGACATTGAATGTTTCTGAAATCTAAGCATTCTTAAGGAGAAAAGTAAAGACAAGACCATGGAAGCTGCCACTGGGAAGAAGAAGGGTGAGATGCCTCCTCCAGCCCGTAGCTGTCATCTGGGCGCTAACCAGGAGGGGGGGATGTTCCATGGGAGGACGGCACAGGTAGAGCTGCTCGGCACCGCTGGTGAGTGCTTCAGTGTGCAGCGGGGGGAAATCAGCGGGCAGGGCTGGCATCAAGTGGAGAAGATCACGGGCTGTTGACATCGGTTTTGTTTTTTTTTTTTTACTCCCCTCAGCTTCTGGCTTAAAACTTGGGCCTGCTGGGGGATGAATAATTAAGTAATTTTGTAGCTTTGCTACAGTGAAAAGTGTCTGTGAAAAGGACACTGAGACCCATAGCAGCCAGCAATGTCACAAGCAGTTGGATTTCCCAGGGCTTGAGGGCTTCTGTCACCATTGCAACTTCTGTCACAGCGCTGAGCACTACAGAGAGCCTGAGAGCCACATCCATAGCTGTGGGTTCAGCTAGGGAGTAAACTTTACTGCTCTGGGCTCCCTTTCCCCAGCTGAGAGGATCCAGAACTGCATCCTCCATGGTGAACCCTCTTCCAGCACCTGTGTGGACATCACACATCAAACTGTCATCGAGCACCTTCGTGGCAGAACCTCCAGCTCAATACTGATGAGACTCAGCTCAGGATGCAGCTTGGTGTGTTGGGCAGGCTGCCCTGCTGGGTGTTAGATCCTGCCCTGGAGTGATGATAAAATATTCCAGAGGTTGCCTCTGGGAAACGTGGTGTCTCCAAGAGCCCACTCAGTGGGGACAGGGATTTCAAACCCTTTATAGCAGGAAGCAGAATGCAAAGTACCCTGTTGGTCCTAGTACTTTTTTACCAAACGCATTAAAGACAAATCTAACCCGATTACAAAGCAGATAACCCACAGTAACAATTCCAAAAGCACGTGGGATGAAAAAATAATGTAGCTGCAAAGTCATAAAAATGAAGACTATTTGATTAGATCCAAACCAGTGGCATCAACTGACTCCTCTCATTTAACCTGTCTCCTGATCACGGTGCAGCCGTCATTTAGCTGCAGGGTGGATGTGTTCATACCGAACTATTAATCTGTTTCAAAATGCCATAACATTTCCATGAAGAACTTCCTAATTTTTTTTTTCAGAAATTAAATGTCTGTTTAAAGTTCATTCCCTCCTGCTGCAACTAATTGAAATGAGATTTGGTTTATCTTTATGACACGAAAATGAGATTGAGTTTCATAATAATAACAATAATGATAACTCTATAGATTTTAGGACTAGTAGTTAATAATTATAGTAATATGTGGAGATTAGAGTAATGCAGCATAAACAGTCCATTGTTTTTTGTTGAAATGTGGGATTTGATGTCAGTTAATGCCATTTTTCTTTGTATCTGTTTTCTGTTCTCACTGAATTTTAGCCAAGCACATTAATTAATTTCACCCCAGTATATGCTAGTTTAAGTAACCTTTTTTGAATTAGGGCATGATCTCACCCATAAAAATGGATTTTAAAAAGGGGGAATTCTTGAAAAGCAAAAAGCTGAGGCATATAAAGTATGATCAGGAGTTGGCCCTGAGGGTGACTGGAGCAGCTTTTGTTGCAGTCTGAAGGTGAACCTGAATGTCCTTCATTCCCAGCTGATGCACTGAGTAAGGAAGGCACAGAAGGGATCCAGGCACTGCCCCCAGTGGCTTGCATGCTAGGGCAGAAAGCCTGGGGGTGTTTCCTGGTTATTCTTGAGGGAGGATTTTTGATCCAAAGTCATTAAAGTCGCCTAGTGCTGAAACCAGTACAGTGGTGGAATCAGCTTCCATTAGAAGTATTGTGAGACTGGCTGTTGTGCAGGTCCATTTTTCTTCATAGTGTTCTTAATTTTTGTTTTACCTTCTTTGGTTGTTTTTATTCCCTAAATCTGAAAGTCATACAGAATGGACATACAGCTGTCCATAGGTAGAAAAACAGAGCCATCTCTGGTTGTGTTGCTTTTAACCATGCTGAGATTTTCCTTGTAGTCTAAATAACTACTGATTTCAATGGGGTTTTGGGGAAGTCAGGCAGTGTTTAATGTCAGCCAACAAGAATCTGGTCCTTAGTGCTTTGAATTGTGATGCCTTCTTTCAGGAGTATAAGAAAATAGATATAAGGCATGTACTGTGTGGGGAGACACAGTGAGATCAGCAAGAGAGGTGAGGAGCCAGCAAACACAGCCCCTGGATTCATGTTTTATATGATTTGCATTAGTCTGTAGAAAACACGGGAGAAAATCTGGCCAATAGATCAGAGACTCCTGACACTTTGTGGAATTCGGATTTCCCAGCCAAAGCAGGAGAAGGTTAAAAAAATAATCTTGTGGATCTCCATCCATGGTAGGGACAGATCAGAGCAGTGGCTGTAAAAGCTCACTTAGATTTAGGACCTTTTTACCTTGGGGCCATAGACCAGCCCCTCTGAGTGCCTCAGAGGAGGAAAGCTGAGGCTGAAGATTTGATCAGAATGGGAGAGGGCTGGCCAGGGGGGAGCTTGATGGTTTGGGGAGGAAGGGAATTGTTGTTATTGGAAGTTGGGTCTCCAAGGGGGACTCAGCTGAGCCCTTTTGGGAGGGAATGGAAGGAATTAGTTGACACAAAGGACAATTGGCTGTAATGGCTCTTTCAGATTGTTATGTTTTATTGTGTAAATGTATGTTTATAGGTTTTTTTAAAATGCAGATTAAACACCTAGCACTGCATTTAGGGGTTTGGAAGAAAGCATGTCATTGACTCAACAAACCATTGCCTTGTCTTTTAAGCTGCTGTGTTCCCTCACTGTTAAAATGTGTTTGGGCAACGTTTAATGTGTGTATTGCATAATGAAAGTAGTCAGAATGCTGCTGGCAGAGCTAAAGCATCAGAGGAAACACTGATAAACAGCATCAAACAGCATCTGTGAGGTGTCTTTGAGGATATAGACCTGAAGATTGTCCTTGTGATTGTACACATGGTTATAAGGTGGAAATGAACACACTGCCTTCCAATTGGAAGCCAATGTGTTGTTTGTTAAGTGCTCCCCTTTGAAGTATTGTTTTGGTTTTGTCTGTGCAAGTTCAGCAACTTTCAGTGGGACCAAATCACTTCATCAGGATGAGGTTTTGTTTGCTGGAGTTTTTTCATGATGCTTCCAGAGCTGGGATCTGTCTGCTCTTGCTTTTCCTGCTGACTTGTGGCTGGTTCAGTGAGGAAAACAAGAGACCTCTGTCCTTTTCTTACCCTTGTAGCTGGAGTACAGCATGGACAGGTTGCCTTCAGTCATCTCTCATGATGGTGCACATTAGAAATAACTCCACTGAAGTGATCAGATGGACAGACAGTTCACACTGGTATCAGTAGGGGGAAAAGAAGGAATATCCTTAGGAACAGGAATTAGCTGTGAGCAGAGGGAGTTAAAGGTTTTTTAGTAAGGAAAGGGATACTTCGTTGTTTGAGACTTAATTTCTAATAATGAAGACGATTCCAGCTGTCAGGTTGTACTAGACTGAAAACTCAGGTCTAAATACTCCTTTTAAAAGCCCTGGTTTAGGGGAACTGGCACTGCTGTGCCTTTTTCACATCATTCCACATCTCATGTCAGTGCTGCTGCCTGGAGGGTCCTCTTTTCAAGAAGGATTGTGCTCAGTTACTTTCTGAATGCTTAAAAATATCATTTTTTTCCTCTCTTTAAACCTTTCAACACCATCATTCCAGGATGTTTTGCAGACGATGAGATTAAAATATGCTTTGAAACCTTCAAATGGTCAGGATGGCTTCTGAGGGAGCACATGGGGACCATCCCATCCCTCCAGAGCAGCCTCTCCAACACTCTCACTTGAACCCAAGGTCTCTCACACGAAGCAAGAGCGCAATCAATAGGCCACAAGGGTAACCCCAGAATAAATTTTGAAAGACAAGTTCTTAACTGTCTTCACAACAGGAGATATAATGACAGTGCTGACATGGAATGGCACTGAAAGACTTCTGTAATAGGGCTGGTCAATTTTTTTTCTGTGCTTAAAGGAAAATTAGGTTTTCTACTTTGAATATTTCTCATGACAGGTGCCCACTTTCCTCTAAGCATGACAGTATCTTGTTAAAAAACAACACTTCCAAGCTGATGTATTTAATTTGAAAATGAATGTTTTTCATTTTTTGTTACCTGACAAGAAGTGGGAATTTTGCCAAGAGAAAACACTGATGTAGACAGAAAAAAAGAGACATCATTTTCTTAGGAAATGAATTACTGTTTTCTGTTTCACTCTGACTTGTACCTGTGCCTGTCGACAACTCCTTAGATCATGCACATCAGTGACAGCCATTTAAAAATTATTCCTTATTTTAGGATGATTGTGTGTAGAAATAAATATTATAAAGAGTAGCTATCATATATGGGAGTTCTTAGGACATAATAAGGAAAGTAACAGAACAAAATCCTAAAATTCATAATGATGACTAAAATTCTGTTAAGAAACAGCAAATTAGTCCACTCTGAGCTCCACTGCCTCATGGGGGTTTCAGAGTCCTCTCCACACTAGTTATTACTTACGGTGTCTGTGACTCCAGCACACTCAAGTCTTGCATTATAGAGATGGGAACAGAATCCAGGAGGAGACCCCAATCCCATTGGTTTAAAATACATATTTGTCTGTGTTTTAGCAGCTGCTTCAGGTGTATTGGGAATCAGTGGTGTATCTGTTGGTTGCACAGGAGGTGTGAATGAAGCCTGGCATTCAGCAGAGTGTTTGGGAAGGTAACCCATGATGTCACCTGTGACACCATGTTTCCTGGCTTGCAGGAAATGAGCTCCTCTAGCCATAGTTGCATAGCTAAGTATTTCTGGTATCTTCTGAAAAGAGAAAAGTTGCTAGCTAAGGGGGAAATCTAGCCATGAGAATAATTTCTGCCCCTCGTAGGTGCTGCACAGGTTTGCTATTGACAAAAATATTTGTTGAAGCATACTGACCTCAAGTTATATGGTAAACTTCTCAAATAATGTTGAACACAGAAGATGTTACTCTTCATTATCCAAGAAGCCTGGCTTGTTCATGTAGCATGGTTTCTTCTATCACATTTTTAATAGATTTAGACACTTTAAAGCTGTAGGAGCTTATACAAAGAAAGAAATCTCTTCAATGGCATTGCAAATGTTCATCCAGTAAACCAGTACATTTGGCATATATTTAGTAAGCCCTTCAGCAACATTCCCTGGAATCATTTAGGATTTTGTAAAGGACAAAAATCTCCTTATCCTATTCACTTTGTAGTGTTGAGGTCCCCATGTTTACTGACATAAGCATGCTGTATTCGTTTTGCATGTAGTAGAATTATCATAAATGTCTTGAAACCTCAAATTAGTTCATTGGATTTTAATTTCTCCTGTTATGTTTCACAGAAAAGGAGGTCTTTGTTTTTCCTAGTGAACTGAGTGCAAGCAGAATGATACTTTGATTTCTTAGAACTACCTCAGGAGGCATTGTAGCCTCAGTTCAGTGCAGAAAGGTAGCCCTTGGGGATGAATACAACACTTATTTCTACCCAGTAAACCATGTCCTGCTTGGTAGCAGCTCCTGCTAAATGAGTGACAAGGGGAAGCTTTTGATGTGTCAGCTGAAGGTAGCATTGGTAGGCTGATTGTTTTGCTATCTGTGCAACACTCTCCTCCTCAGTATGGGGTAATGTCCAGAGGAGTCTCAGCGTCCACACCGAAGCCCTCGCTATGGCAGCAGCCACTTCAAACATCGGTTCATGAATAGGAGCTCGTTTGACCCTTGACCACAACCAGCCTCGAAATTGGCAGACGGAGAATCAGAGTAATTTGTATCATTTCAATTAGTTACTAGCTGCATAACAGGGAGGTCATGACTTTTTTGGGATGATTATTGCCCATGGCAACCAAACTTCAATGTACCATCAGTTTCCAAATACTTTCACTTAATAAATGTAAGTTCATCAACAAGGCCCGATTGTTGGGGACACAACAAAGCTAATTATCTGCCCTGCTACCAAGTGAGCGGAAGATGACATAACTTTGTCGGCAAAATCCTTTTTATTAGCAAGGGAAAAAAAAAGTCACTGATAAATGGCTTTAATAATGTTGGCTGAATGAGCAGTATTGATCTTTGAGTATGTAAAATGGCGAGGAAAGGCAAGTTTATATAAGAGCACTGTTGTTGTACTATTGAGAGCAGGCCCGTTTTGTTTCACAGTTTGTTCTATGCACCAAAATTCTGAAATTCTAAAATCAATGTTGCCATTGTTGGGCCAAAACAGCACACCCTTACCACAGACAATGCAAAGAATTTCAAAATATAGATAGCTCCCTGATACATACAGATTGGATTGTAAGAAACATTGGGTTGTTTTTCCTTCTCGAAGAAAGGGCAGCTTGTTCCAGGGTGTAGACAATGGTGTGTCTACATGCCTGTGAAACTTCATGAACCCAGTGCAATAATTCAAGCCTTTGATTTGAAAAATGTTTTGTATGTCTTCCTCCACATCTGCAAATACCTCCACTTTCCCTTGATGCCAGCCAAGAGTTGTTAGCAGGCGAATGTTTTCCACTTGAGGAAAAAAAAAAAAAAGTTGGGCACGTACATAAGTTTTGCTATTTGGCTTTTGTTTTTTGAATTAAAATAAAGGTTTCCTTCTTTCATGTCACAATCTATTAGCCACTGGGATACCTGGTATCACAGTTCTTTCCCCTTCACCCCTGCCTTTGTAGCAGATTTGACGGTGTGTGGAAACCAACACAGGCACTGCGCTGTGACTGCGTCACCTGCAATCAGCCGGAGATGCTGCTCAGATTAATCATGACAGTAGGCAATATTTTCAACATTATTAGAAGAGAAACCTAATATTTTGGGACATCAGGGATCTCTGAGCTGTTGTCCATCAAACTGAGAACCTTCATTTTCTACTCCTTGGATGGGTAACCTTAAGTTTTAACCATTTCACAGACAGGAGATTCATACATGTAAACACACAGGCACACTCAGCGTACTGTGCCAGATGCTCCAAGTTAATCCTGGGTGCTCTTTGTAGTTGCTCTCAAATAATTATGAAAATAAGAACATTGTGGACAGACCAAGCCTCTGTCTCCTCTTCAGATTTTAGTGAGCCACTGTTCACTGCCATAACTTTTCACCCTTTTGATAATTTGTTTATAAGTCTGTGGGCATGTGCAAGACATAAAGCCAGACACCAGCGTTCAGCTAACATCTGCCTATTCTACTGCAGAGACTGTGAAGGGGAATTAATTTATCTTGCTGATGAGCTCTCAAGTACAATTGTAAGGCATTGTATTTAAAGTCCATTTAAATTTTGAGGCCTTAAGTTGTGCAGGAAGACGACTATGATGTTTGATGAGTTTAGTTGAGCTGTTTAGACTGCATTATTTTTGAAAGATAGAGTTAATGCATCTTTTGTCTTAACCTGAAGAAGTGCAATATCCATGTTAATGGGATGGAAATTTTCATCACAGTTTTACTTTTCTCTTGAAGCTGTTGGTTGTAGGTCAGTGACATAAATTTTATTTAAGGCTTCAGCCTGCAAAACTTTATTATGGGTGGGAGAGATTATTGTCAGTGGGCCTGGGCACAGCAGTAAGTGCAACCTTTCATGCTAAGGACTTGCAGGGTCAAGCTGTGCTCTATTTGCAGGAGTAAGCAGTGCCTCAGGTTAAAGGATCTGACTCTTACATTTAAGGAAAATCTCTAAGATCATGTACAGCATTATGCACATTTAGTCCCTTGTGAATGCAGCGAGAGGGGAAGGCACTCAGCACCTTCTGGGGTTTGGCCCAGAATAATTGTTTTCAAATGGGACTGCAATATTTGATTTTAGTTTTAAAACAACTGAAGACCTTACTCAGAAGAGAAATTGTTATGAAAAAAAAATCTGGGATTTTGTCCTCAGCAGGGAGCCTGAACAACTGCACATTGATTTATAAAGAAAGCTCAGTGTACAAGTGATGTGGACACTGCAGATTTGAGATGTATTTGTGTGTTTATTTTCAAGCCATGCCTGAGGAGTTAGTTAGAAAGGGTCTTTTTAAAAATCAGTGCTGCACCTTGGACAGAGGTGTTCTGCAGAATATTTTGGGACCTCCTCATTACACTTCAGTATGTTGCTGTAAGCTCACACACACAAAGGTGAAGGTGTTTCTGGGATTAGCCAGACCTTCGGTAAGGTGCTGTAAAGATGCAGAACTAGCCATTTCCTTCTCTTCTCATTTGGAACGTTGTCCTGAGATACTGAAAATTTCTACTCCCCACATATTCAGTAAGTCAGGTGCCAAGACACTGGCTTACGTGCTATTTTATTCACAGTTAAATTCCCTTGGGTTTCAGTGGCAGCCAGTCTCAGTCTCACTGTAGGCCCTGAAGCAACTCAGAAGGACTTTCAAGTTTGTTCTGTTGTGGAGCACAGCACCCCTACAAGAGCTGCACAGAAGTGTCTAGCCATGAGAGGCAAAGAAACCTCATCCAGGATGGAGCCATAATATTCTCCTACCATTCCCATTTAGTGACATTAGACAAAGTCATTAACAAATTCCATAAAGCAAAATGATTGTCGAAACAGCAAATAAAATCCAGTTGCTTGTGTTCCATAATGCCTTCTAAGTAAACCAACAGCTTCTTCCTGTACCCTTTCTTCCCCCCTCCCCTCCATGATGCATTTCTGAGTATTTCTAGAACCTTTTCAGACTCCTTTGGCAGCTGATCCTATCCCACCTTATCCATCATCATTGCTGCCTTGAGAGCGGGTTCATTTATCTCATTGCTTCAACGCTGTCACCTAGAGCTTTGGATACATAGACCCAATTTCTTGGATTTGGTCTTTCATGTGGCCTCTTCCCTGCTGGCATCCACTCAATCATCCCTTCTGCCAGCTGATCTTCCAAGCTCCTCATATGTCATACACTTCTCAACCACCTGGTGGTTGCACACAGTATCTACTTTTAGATCTTTCCCCTGCACTCCTTGTTTACCATCATATCATGCAGGATTCATCTTTTTGTGTCTTTGCAAGGCTGCTTTTTCTTCATCACAAACAGCACGGCGACACAATCAAATGATGGGTTTCTGTCCTTTCTTCTTCATGTTCAGAGAACTTTTTTCCCCTCTGGAAAATAATTTTTGATGCCTGTGAAATTCAGTTTCATTCTACACCTCTTTTCTTTCTGTACTGCTGTCTTGGTCCTGAATAAGTTAAACACTTAAAAATAATGTATGTACTCTTTCTTCTCCACCATCACCACTGGATCTCCTCTGCTAGCATAGACTGGGATCTTACCCTGCAACCACCCTTGTTTTTCACATGCCACAAACTCTGACATGGTTAAATGAGACAATGCCATCCAAAGTTCCTTTCTTTTCATCTGCTTGCCTCTCTACCAGCCCTGACACAATTAATATTCTTTGCTGCAGGTAGCATCTTCTGCATATTCCAGCACCTTTTGATCTCAGAACATAATTCTTGTATAACTCTTGATATGATAAGTCATACTGGCCAGAGTTAACCTTATTACTAGAGATGTACTGAGCAATCTTGCAGTCATGAGATACCAGGGATATTTCAGTAATGGGAAATCTGCTTCCCATACAAGATTGATTTTACTTATGACCTTTATCTGGAATGATACCTGTAAATTCTTATCTGCATTAATTTCTTGTTTTCTCTTGTCACATGCTGTTGGTTGATCTGTATCTTGCAGATAGGAAGTATTAAGACCTGGCAATGGACACACTATCTGTGAGGACTTGGAAGTGATTGCTATATGTTCAACTTTATTCATCTGAAGTATCTGGACTCCTGAACTGCCCTTAGGACACAGTGGCTAGGAAAGATACAAATCCTAATACTGACTTTTCTGTTACTTACAGACCCAGAATGATTTCAGTGCATCTACTTAATGTTTTCTTAATGTGAGTTAGTAAGTGATACATGGCCAGAGTGCTCAGCTTAGTAAAATCAGGGTTTGAAGGAATGAGATTAAATTTTAAGATAAAAAATAGGGTTTAATTTTCTAACATGATCTTTTTCTTCCAACGTGCTTTTTTATGCCGTCCCTGACACAGAGCTTTTGGGATCCTGTTTTTGTCCTTCTGATAGAGCTTGTCATCATTGCTGATAAGTTGGAGTTCATCAAGCTGTAAAAATGAGTCATGCATTAGGGTTGAATATTCTCCTTAAAGATGGATTAGGGCTCACTCAGTCAGGTATGCTTATTAGAGACATCAGTGTGGAGGTCCTGCAGCCATTGTTATGCAAGGGGACAGTCCCCTTTGACCTTAAAATATGTGTGTGTGTAGAGATGAGAGGACCCTTACTGTGTCTTACAGAATCTTTTCACCATTAATGAATTTTGGAGGCCTTATGTGGAAACCAGCTTCCTAGTGTTACTCCCTCTTTGCTGTGGACAATACTTTTGTGATACTTCCCAAAACAAATAACTTACGTAAACTTCTGCTCCTTTAGAGACTGTGTGCATGTCAGTGTCTTGTTTATAAATCAGAGGAAGGCTTTAGAGGCCCTCTAGTAAAACAGACATCCAATTTACTTATTTCTAAAGTGATTGCAAAGGAATCTTTCCATTAGTTAAGATGAAAGCTGCCATGAAGAAATCTATTTCTTCCATCCTTTAAAGTCTGTTTATGCTGGTCACAAGATCTGTTGAGTATTTTCTTACTTCTCTTTGTAATATTCAAGTGGCTCTTGAATATTCTGAATAGAGTTCTGAAATTAGGAACAAATCTGGAGAAAGGAGCTATATAAATGAAATATCCTGGATCACTCTCCAGTAACTGAACAACAGCATTTCTGGAGAAAAGGAGGGAAGAAAAGTAGGAAGGAAGTCAGACCTCAGACTGCCAGATGTGTATTGTACTTGTGGTTTGAAACAGCAATTAAAGAAAACATTGGCAATCTCTGCCATGACTGGGTTTCATTTTCTTCACAAGATCTTGAACCAGATCACAGAAAAACTCCTGTTCATTGCAAAGGAGGACTGAAATCTATCAAAAGGAGTAAGTAGTACATTGCTTAGAAGAATAACAGAGCTGTGAAGCTGGATGGGATTTTACATTTTCATTTTGTTATTTGTCCTCTTTTCCAGTGCAAAACAGGTTAGCAACCATTCTTTATAATGAATCTGGCAGCTTTCTCTTATATCATGGAGAGAAGTGCTCACAAAGTAGACTTAATTAAGAGAGTGGGCATGCTGTAGTGAAAGTGTTTTTTTGTTGCCTGAGATTGGTAAAAGACATTTTAAAAGGAATGGAGATTCATCCTTGACACGTCAGTGCTAGGTGATTTTCTTGTCTTTGACCTTCTGGTCAGTTCTAGTTACTGTGTTTTGAAAAAAATGTAGCAGACACACCAAACAACTCCAGAAGAGCAATAAATACTGTTGGAAGCTTGAAAGGTTTCCATACTGTGGGAGCCAAAATGTGGTTTTGTTCTTAGTTCAACAGGAAGGTTTATGTTGTTTGTTTTCTGAAAGGTATACAGTAGAAAAAAACAGTTTATTTTTGTCCTAGTGCTCAAACAAAGGAACCCTTACATGGGTTTTGAAAACACAGTGAATTAGGTTATGGAGTTCCTTGTGGCTAGACAGTGAGGCAGAAGAGGAGCAAAATAAAAGATTAGGCCATGTCATGAAGTTTAAGAACATCTACAGATACATTAGATAAAAAAGGAATTTATAAGCCCTCTTGCTTCAGAAGGAAATCACTGGGTATTAGGAAGTTCCCCAATGGGTATCTCATTGCATAACTGTCCATTATAGGGATTTTATATCTAGTACTAGATGGACCATTGGTCTGATTTAGTATTGAAACTCCTCTCTTTCTTCCATCATTTTCTCTTAGGGATACTTCCCATCCAAGTCTACAATGTCATTTGAATTAATTCATTAATTTTCATTGGCTTCTTCACTGTCTTAAGCTGGGTGCACTGACAAATCAATTAAGGTACCTTACAACAGTTGAACTTCCCTGGATCCCCACTGAAGAAGGACTTCTGAACTGATCCACCTACAAACTGCTATGGGATCATTTGGGTTGAGGAGTCCAAGTTGGAGACCCATCACTTTGATCCCCCTTGTGCTGGGAACTGCAGAAGCTTAACTGCATTCCCCACCTGGTTCAGTTTGGTTTTAATCTTGTTCTGCTTCTGTTTATTTCTTCAGTACTCTGCAAAGAAATTAGCTCCTTCATTTCTGTTTATCCTTTAATAAGGTCAATGGGAGGGTTTTCATTATCACTTTCACTCTCTTACCTGCTTCATTTCTTTCTCCTAATTTCAGCAGCTATGTGAAATTTTCCTACTGATTCATTTTTAACAGATCACAGAGTATCACACACATTTTTTCCTGGGAAACCTATTTGGGCCCAGATTGAACTTCCCAAATGACACCAAAATATATGACTTCACCCTTATGTATTTTTAAATATAATTTAATATACCTTTTAAAATTTTGCATTGTATGCACCTGACACAATGACTCAGTACAGGGCAACAGGTAATGCAGCAAAACTACAGTGAAGATAAATTACTGTCCTCTGATTTCATGACAAAATTCCCACTGCGTTTTCCCATAAGTTTGCCAAATACAGCTTTGTAATTTCATGTTAACAAATTCATGAGAAGGGAAAGTAAAAGTAGAAGCTGAAGGAAAGGAGGGAGAGGTTGACTGGGGTGTTGAACTGGAAGAATAAGGATCATTATGGCCAAAAGGGAATGTGAGACTATCATTACCTAGAACCAGCTCTTTGCATGCCAAAGGAGGAAGGGCAAATGCCAGGAATTTTTCTCTTGTGTTTCTGAATGCCCATCTTCTGCCCTGCACAAGGTGGTCCTGTGCAAGCAGTGACAGATGTCTTCTATGGTCTGTCTTTACTTGTTAGGGATTCTTTTCACTCATTTTATGCAGCCAGTCTTAGTTGTTGAATTTTTCTTATCATTTGTTTTCTGGGCCTAGTCTTTGTTCCTGTTTGGAGTTTTAGGAATAGCAGAAATGGCCATGGCCACCAGAACAAGGTTATGGCAACTCCAAATCTTCTGTGGACTCCTGAAGTTTCTCCCAGATCCTTGAGTGCCCTGTGATACAGACAGATCCAGGACTTCAGAGCCCTGGAAAGCATAATCTCAAGCTGCTCAGAACATGGTAAAGGACTCAGGTTTTTTGAATATTTCTCCTGCTGTCAGTGGTGCTTAGTCCTGTGCATCCTTTCATCAGCCTGCCTGCATGTGATGTCATGAGAACATGCTGATTTGAAGTGTTGACCCCCAAAACATAAATCTTATTGGTGTCACAGCACAACCATGAGTAAGGAGCTGAAGGGTAAGGCTCAGGTCACGTAGCCAGGTCACGTAGCCACAGGCTATGAAGAAAGGTCTCACCCCTAGATATTATTTGCTTTTCCAGCTACAGTGAAGCTATAGAAAACACAGGTGCAGGCAGTTGCATACTAAGGCAAAGCTCCCATGTCAAAATGGGATAATTATGCCTTGGGAGGTTATCTCTGATTGGCTGGCAAAGAGACAGGGTCCCAAAAAGTACCATCAGAGGGTAATGTGGGAAAGCATGGAAGATCACAGCACTCTTGGGACTTCTGTGGTATTCTTAGCCAGGAGAGAAACTTTCACCTACAACCAATCCCCCCTCAACTCTCCACATTAGTTGGAGCACAATGTGGGGTTGAATTGTTCTGTGTGTTGAGTAAAGTCAGGACAAGCACAGCACCCATCCCATGCCCTGCCATGTGAGAACAAGTCCTTAGCTTTTCTTAGACTGTTTTCAGACAACAGTGGAAACTGAAGCACTCTCAGGAGTCCAGCATATCCAAGGACAGGCTTACAGACAGCTTGAGACCTGCTAATATTAAGATGGCAATATATGCAGTATTACCTCCTGCACACTATGTGCTCTTTCTTTCCTTGTACTTCTTGGAGTGTCTGGCTTAAGCACTGGCAGTCCCTCAGCCTTAAGCTAGTTTTCATATTCTTGTATTCCCAGAGAACCTGGCTGCATGTTTTCAGTGCCATTTTATTACCTGTTTTACTAGCCCGTATTTGAGTGGAAGAAAGGCAGAAAACAAAACAATAGGCAAAGAATTACTCTGAGCATTTTTTTTAAACCTTTCTGAATGTTTTAGGCTTTCTTCACACTGCTTTTGCTTAATCACTCCCGCCAGCTTCATTTGAAGCCTACAAGATGATGGTCAGATCCAATTTAACATCTCTGGAAGACTCTTTGTTTTGTACAGTGATGCTGGGAGTTCTTCCTTACTGTCACACAGCCACTTAGAGCCTTCATGTAGCAGAATGTGGAGGAGCTGGTACAGTTTTTTCTGCCATCAAATGTGTAATTCACAAAGGTACAGGACTGTGGCTGCCCAGGTGCTGCAGGCTCCATCACCCCAGTGCAGCGATTAATAGTTTGCTGCTCTTGCAGCAAAATTGTGGCTCTGGGCTTTGTTCTATTTTTACACTCATCCTATATGCATCTGTTCTCACTTTATTCTACATCCTGTTGCCATCCTCCTGCTCATCTGTCTCTGCCATCTTTAGACATCTTCCACTATCAGGGTGACACCACTGTAAATCCAGTGCCATCAAAGGAATTACTTCTGAGTTATGTCAGTAAGTAAAGACTTGAGCCCTTTGTATTTTCTCTCACACCCACCTTTCTTTTCTTGCCGTGTGCAATTGAACCTTCTCTCAAGTTTCAGTGTAATGTTGGTCATCAAAATTCTTTGCCATCCAATGCCACTGTAGAGTCATTACTGCCCTTACCCCTTTTGCTGGGCATTCTTTTACCAAGTGTCAGTGCCACATGGGATGAAGAGTGTGATCTGAAGAGGGATGTGTCTCTCCTCCTCAGGCTGCCACGCACACTGACAGCAGGCTATGGAGCTCCTCTGCCCAAAAGGAAGAAGGTACTTTGAGGCAGTGCAGTGATAGACCAATAGAATACAGTAATTCTGGGCTCTGTCAGGGTGTAACATGGGCTGTGTTCAGTGTTTCTGGGTGGTGGGATGCTGTCAGCTGTACTCATCAACACATCAAGTTTTAGGGGCCTTGACTGCTTTTCAGAAAGATGTGGGCTGTTAGCAAAGTTGCAAGTAATTTCTGAAATGGAATGGAAGGTGAATTTTCCAAAGCCCTATGCATCTGTCTTTCTAAGTCACAGACACTTTTGAAGTTTCCAGTTTAGATTTATATTACCTGCATATTTATAGTGGATTCACTAAAATGAGGTGGTCATGCACGTGACTCCCCTGTTCCATGAGGATAAATGGACCTACCTAATGGCATAAGGATTACATGGGAAAAGTGAGATTCCATTTGTTTTCAGGACCAGGCTCAGAGGTGCCAAACCTGCAGAGTCTGGTTGTGGAGAGCTGTCATAAGCCCTGGCTTCCACCCAGTGCTACTTGGTCCCCACCTTGGCCCTCAGACAACTGCAGAAAACAGCATTGCTTCTGTGAAATTCAGCAGTGCAGGTGCAGACCTCAACCCTTTCTGTTATTTTTGTTCTAGCATTGGCCTTATTAAAATAATAAAAATGTTCTGCTTACATAAATGCTGGATAAATCAGTGCCTCTTAAAGTGGTATTTCCTTGTCCCTGCTATGAGTTTATGATGTAGTCTCATGAAAAAATAGGGAAACACAGAATATAAAATGTGGAAACTCTGTGAAGGAGGCTCAATCTGTCATCACAGGACACACTAAAATTTCCTTAACTCTTGCCATGATCACAAAACTCACTATCTAAAGTTCTGACATTTTCTCTCTAACAGAAAACAAAGGAGAGCAATATGCACAAGAAGGCAGTAGGAAGCCTGAAGCTATTAGCATGTCATTGTCAAAGGCAGAAATAAAACCCACAAAAGTTAAAGGATTCTGGAATATAGCAGAAATCTCCAGACATGAGTCAGACACTAAAAATGCCCAAACTCATTTAAAAAGCTCTTTGTCACAGTCCAAAAAAACAACATTTTCAGTGTTTTTCCTTTTGCTTTACATCCCGCTATTGCAAGTACAAGGCTAATTATGATCTGAATGATATCTATTATTCCTCTGTCCTTCTAGATCAAGCCGGATGTGTTCCAAATATGGCCACAAACATATTACAGTGTCCAGTAAAATCAAAAGAATAAGATAATTCTGTTTTAAGGGTTAATGGTATTCACTCCCACTCAGTTTGACTCACTGGACAAAAGCTCTAGTGTGCCTATTCTAGGCAGCTGTGCTGAACAGTAAAGATTTGGAGTCCTTTGTAGGCTGGAGAAAAAGAAAGTCTTTGTAAACTTTTTATTTAGTATATTCTACCAAACACCCATGTGTAACAGTTAAAACATTTGGAGTTGCAACAGGCTAAGGAAAGTTTGCACAGATAAACAGAGTTATTCTAAATTTTGTGCCTACTAAGGTCTGAATCACAAAGTCTCATTGCATTTCATTTAAAATGGATATGCAAGAAATCATTTTTCTTACCAGGGCCATTGTGTTCTTTGGGCTTTGTTTGATCATGTTAAAAAAGTGTAATGCAAAATAGCAAAGTTAGGGACTGTTTGAATCACTGCATTTTTACAGGAATCTGTGAGCTATCATGTGTCAGAAGAGCAGCATTGTTTTTATCCTGGTATAATTCTCTTCATTGATGTTGTTCTTGGTGTATACTGATGAAGAGTCAGGCGCAAAGCCACTAAACCCCAAATAAATTTAGGCATAATCTTACATTATCTGGACAGATCCTGAAACAAAATTAACTTCTGCAGTGTTCCCTCAGCCTTTGCGTGCCTCAGCACTTCCCCAGTATCCTGGAAGTGCTCAAATACAGAGACAGCACAGCAGAACCACAAGGAATCTGGCTTGATGGGTTCCTCCTCAGGGCTAAGTACAGGGTTTTATGATGCTCCTGGATTGATTTGGGGTTTATGATGCCCCTAGATTGATTCAGGGGTTGCTTCCTCCACCATAATCTGAAGTACCTACAGCCAGGGGCATGGCCATGCTGTAAGGCAAATAAAAATGAATATGGCTGTTTTTTTAATGCAGAAAGAGTCTGAAGGAGGGAGACAGAGAGAGGGGGACAATGGCAAAGGGGATTTCAGCCCACTCTAACCTTTGCCTCCTTTGGTGGTCTTGCAGGATGTCTCTGCTCCCAGCGTGAGCATCTGAGCTGGCTGAGATGACTGTGTCAGGTGTTAAGTCAGTCTCTTCATTTCTCTATCTAGTTACTCAGTATTTCACAGCCCATTTTATGAGGTGTAGTATTACTTCTATTGCAAAATGTTTCCTTTTCCAGCAGCTGTCTGCTGTGTTGAGTACCGATTGGTGGCTTTTTCTGTCCCAGGGCAGGCTGTGTTTCACTGGGATCCTGTGTTTATTTCTCAGTTTTTAGTGTCCTGAGGAGTAAAGATGACACAGAAGTGGTTTTCCCAGGAATGAAAAGCAGTGAGGAAATCACCTGTGTACTGGGCTGATGACAAAATCCTGAAGCTTTTACTCTATTTTCAGCCAGATGAAATTCCAGTTAATTTGAACAGGAGTTTATTTCATTTGAACTGCCAAAATTTTGTTCAGAATTCATGATTCAGGTAACTTCAGTAGGTGCTTAAACATTTGTGTTCATGGACTAGGGAATAATTGAGATATTTTGCTTTAACTTAAATGTGTGCCTAACATAAAGTACATCCCTTAATACCATAGCCTGCTGTTATTTGTCCATTTCCCAAGTGCAGCAGAAGTGAAATGTTGATACAACATTTAAATCTGAGTTTTTGAAGTAAAGCTGTGCTTTTAACTAGGTGCCAAAATATTTGCTAAGTTTTGAAGGAAAAAAACCCTAGTATTTTCTCTAGGTATTGAGTAATCTGCCATCCTATTAAAGATTTTCCTACTTTGACTGAGACACGGATCTTACTTCTTCCAGATATTTCAGGCAATATGTAATGTTTTTCTTCACTGCCTTTGTTAAGAACACAAAAGATGAAGGCACTTGCTTAAAAACCATGTTAAAAGTATCTCTAATGTTATTCTAGTTGCAATTATCTCAGAGGAAGGGTTGTGCTTCCTTTTCAAACTGAGTTTGATGTACAGATTTGCCAAACTATTTGAAAGCTGCAGACACTTTAGCATTCATGACACTATTATTCACTACCATAAATCTAGATCAGAGATGTGCTCTCTGAATTGATAGTGGGTATTCTGTCTGAGAAAAATGTGTTCCCCTTTAACTTTTAGCAGTGACATTGCTTATGTTACATCACTTTTCATGTTACTATGCATCATATTGGTCAAAGATGTCATTATTTATAGCACAGAGATTGTGTCACTATAATTAAGGTTGTGTTAGGGTTTATATTACCTTATAAAAGCTCTATTTTCAGGAGCTTGGAACTCCATTACCAAATTCATTTTGGCTGTGAAGCTTTTAGTTGAGGAGCATAAGAAATCAAACACACTCTTGCAGTCTCAGTGGGTGAGTGGCCTCTTCCAGTTTGGTCCTTGCTCCTGTGACTTCAGTCACTGCCACGTTGTGGGTGGCTTTGCTTTAACCCAGCACTCATTGAGAAGTAAACAATTTCTTGCTGCTTTATACTTTTAAACTATCAAGAGGAGGGAAACATGGATACATTTTATGTAACACCCCTTCTTACCTTCGGTGCCTCCAGGTTTCTGAGCTGATTTAAATCACCAGGGCAGTGTGGAGACCCAACCACAGGCAGCAGGTTGCAGTGGCAGAGCCACAGGCTACAAACTCTTGATTTCAGGGGCTTGTTCTGTCACCTCCCAGGTCCTCTGGGTGCTGCTGCTGGTGCTACCACACTGCAAACAGAGGGTGAAAGAGAGTAGCTGCCCTTTGGAAGTACTAAACATCATAACCAGGCCTAATCCAGGTTTGGTTCAAATGGGCACAGCTCTTCCATGACAATGAATTTCTTTGCTTTCTGTAGGTTGAATTTCTTATAGGGCTATGAAAAGTTCTTTCTAAAGAACATATAGACACTAATGCTGTGAGCCTGTGAACAGAGTCTCAGCTGGTGCAAGTCAATGCAAGTTCCCTGAACTACACAGAACTACTCAAATCTATACCAAGGAAAGCTGTGGACCCACTGTTTATTTTCTGGTTTTTGTTTCTTTATCATAAGGATATAACTACAGTTTATTTAGAGCAACCCTCAATTTTGGAGTGATTTAGCACAAAATGGACATACTTGAAGTCATAAATGTGTTGACTAAAAGCTCAGATATTTTCTTTATAGACTGAGTGCAGAGCCAGTGTTTGAGTAATCCCTTTTATTGGACTAACTGTACACTATTGACAGACCAGCTTTCTGGGTATAGGAATCCATTCTTTAGAGTCAACCCTTTCCTGACCTGAAGGGGAGTTTTGTATATCCCTAAAGCACGACTGTCAATATTGCTGCATTAGTCCAATAAAAGGGATTACTTGAAACTTGACTCTAAATTTTGTCTCACTTGTAAAGGCAAGTAATTAAAAATATTGAGTTGTGTGACAAGACACACTGTGTATCTTGATGTGCTGAGGACCAAGTCCTTCCAGAATGATTTGATGTATTGCTTCCAGTGTACACAGTGGATAAAAATGGGAATAGGAAATTCCCCAAAAACCCAACAAGCAACAGCCCATTTCTGATTCCTGTGTGAGATTAAGCAAGCTGAGTGTGCAGATAAGCAAAAAGAACAGAGACTTAGGCATCCTTTCTCCTTCCAGGAATGGAAAGGTCAGATGACATTTTGAACAAGGCTTTCAGGCACAGTTCAGACTCACACATTGTGCCAGGGCCCAGGAATCTTGTCTCAGGTTTCTGTTGAAAACCTCATGTTGGAACTGCCCGTAACCAGAACCCGGAAACTAAAAGCTGCCAAATTTTGGGGAAGGTGCATTTGAATGGATCTATACTTCTTAGGCCATTTTCTTCCAAACTACTGAAGAAAAGCCAGCCTTGTTTCTGCTGTTCTGCTCACTCTGGAGCCACACTTCTTTTCAAAATGGAGGCCCTGACTGACAATTGTTGGCACCCAGTTCCGTGCTGTTGGCAGTGGTGCAGGAAAGGGAGAGCAGCAGTGGGGAGCATCAGCATCAGTGCTCCACTGCAGTGAGCTTGTGATGAAAGCAGCACAAAATGTTCAGCTTCACCCTCTTGTTTTATTATGTATGACTTTGTTTGCTTCCCCCTTCCCTGTTTCTTCTAGAAGGTGAGGGAAGTGCACATATTTATATATTTTTACTAGCTTTGTTTACTTGGATGCTTCAGGATACTGAGTTATGACAAATTCTTCTCCGCAGTAGCTCTTGGCTTCCTTCTTTGAGCTCTTTAGACCTTTGAACTGCTGCCATTCCAGCTGCCTCTGAGCCTGTCATGTGGCTGTTGAATCAAGCTTTTGAGAATGCCTCTGCAATGCTCTCATGCCCAACTGGTGTACTTTTAACTGTATCATTGTTTTGAATGAAATAGCACTTCTCTGCCAAAAATGGAGGTCATTTCTCCACAGTTCATTCTAGGCAGGCAAGCATTCAGTCTGCCTGCTCTCCAAGCCAATCAAGAGCCCTGCTACCACATGAACACAGTATTGAGCCTGACTAAATAAATGGGATCTGCATTTGGGCAGAAGTTGTCTTGAAGCACTTGACTGATTCATGGCATTGTCAGAGGCAGCTCCTGTCTTCCCAGAACATGCTAGTTGGATATAGATCAGCTGGTGGCATTTAATTAAACCTAACCCTAGCCCTAAAATTGAATTATTATTATTATTAATAATATTAAATAACAACAACATTAATGACTCATTTCACTGGAGTGGGCACTGTGTACTCCCATCCATCAGAGAGTCACAATGGTAACAGACCTTAGTCTTACAGATACTTACACATATTTTTAACTGTTTACAAAAAAGCAACCAACTGGCTGTATCTTAATCAGCTGTGTGACTGTTTTGTAGATAGGAACATTTAGAGCTCACCAAGGTTGGCCTTTATTTCCCACATGCATATATATAGGCAGGGAGATAGAGTCTGAATTAATGCAACAGTAGCATTATCTAGAGCCAAGAAGCCCTCATAAAAGATCATTTGGCTGCAAAAGCCTGTTAACAGATTTTCTTATTGCTTAGGTAGGGCTTCTCATCATTAAAATAGAGCAAATATTCTGGAGAAAAAAAAAAAAAGCCAAAATGTTTCTTGAGTGCAGTGAGTGAAATACCCAGAGCCAGCCCAGCAGCTGTATCAGGAGGATAAATTTCAGGGAGAGAGGTGGGGAAACAGCAACTACCTGATGTTTTCTACAAATGCCACTTCAGAGCTGAATACGACAGCCTGCTAGTTTTTGTGGTTTTATTCCCTTTGGCTTGAGTAGGAGCATTAAATGAAAACCAAAGCAACAATCCACTTAGCACTCAAGCTGGAGAACACATGATGGGTTTTAAAATAACGTTGAGGAAAAGACAGCAGAGAATAGAAGAGGCTTTGTATCACATTAGACTTCGTTTTCAAGCAAAACTAACCATCAAAATATTAGAAGACAAGCACAAAACCTCATTGTCAGTAAAACTAATTAGTGTTCTGCTGCTTAATGCAAAAGCCTACATGATGTCTTGACCTTTTTTACACATTGTGTCTAAGGTTGTGCAATAAAACAGAGGGAAGCACAGAATGCCTCCAGTTAGCCTCGGAGGTTTTCTTCCTTACGGAGTTCAATTGATCCCAACAATACAGGCTATGTATAGAGCCCTTCTTTAAAGCTCTGCTGTTCCTTAGAGCTTGAGCCAGTGAATTAAAGCAGTCATGCTGGCAAATAGTTTTCACTAGAATGATTGCCATTCCATTTGCATGTAATCTCACATTTTTAACAGTAGACACACAACAAAGATTAAAAGATCTTGGAGAAGTAACTGAGACATTCCCACAAACTCTTCCTTCCTTCTTTGGGATTTTGTGCAACTTGGCAGTAGAGAGCCCTCTTTGAAACTGATAGCCAAATCTGGTTTGTAGAAGCCAGAGCTTGCAGAAACACTGTGCTCACTAATACCTTGCTGCAGACTAACAAACTATCTTCTCAGCAAAAGGACAAAAAAAAAAATCTGCAAGAGTTTGGGAAGTAGTTCACTGCATTCTTTTCTCTAAAATAAAACTTCTAAATCAGTCAAAAGTCACTCTTAAAGCAAAACAAGGACCTCTTGCTGGTGGCACAGAATCCTTAACTTCCATTCCATCATTACTGGATATGCAGATCCTTGAGCTGTGGGTATTTTCATGAAAAGCACCTAGAGAGATTTAAGTAAGATTAGGTTGAAATTGCCATTACTATTTGGTGTTGACCCAAATAAGCTTCTGTTAAAATCACAGGTGAAGTTCCTAACCAAGTGCAAAACAGCAATGTATGAAACACAAAACAACTAAAAGTCATGCCAGAAAAGTGATTTTGAAAGAAAGGAAAGAAGGAAGGCAAAGAAAATAAGAAAACTACTTATTTTACTCATAAGCTTGAAGAGAGATTGGAAACCTTTTATAGAACAGAGAATGTGTTTCTTGTACTAATACAAAATTTGTTCCAAGGTTTTTACTGGTGCAAGAAATCAGAAATGTTCTACAGAGACCAACTTCCCAAAATAGAGGCTGCACATTACCCATTTCTTTGAGTAAGACACCTTAGAAAAATTGTCAGAAGGACTGTAAGTCAATCAGGGAAAGGCCTATAAATTTCTCTGTGCCTGAACTAGTGAAACACTCCAGCTCATCCCTTTGCTGAAGGTGTGTCTCTGCTAGAAAGAGCAGGTAGAAAGAAAATTGCTGTGTAAATGGGAGAAAGATGCCAAAAATCACATTGTGGTCAGAATCCAGCAGGAATTTTGCATTTTATCAGTCATGCTTAGTTGGCAGGTGGTAGATTCAGGCTGTTGGTGGGTACCCTCTGACAGGAGGGTGAGCTTTGGTGTCAGGGTCCTGTTATGGAGAAGAGGAGAAAGTTCTCAGTGTTTGTTGGAGCAGTGCTCACTGCTGACCCCAGCAGTGTCTGTACAGACTCTGTGTGAGAATGAAGAGTGTGGTGTATTTCCTGAGGTAGGAGTTGAGAGCAGTTGAGATGGTTCATTATACAACCTCCACCAGACCAATTCTGAACCAGAAACACTTCACTCCTGTGTTCAAATCCTTTAGCAAAGTGCACCTGTTGCAGTTACACTACTAAGGGCCAGAGGATGAGATACCAGAGGTGATGCTACAGTATCAGAAAAGGCTTGGAGAGTGGTAAAAATGGAAGGACTCCTGTGGGAGTTTAGAAAACCTTGCAGGGTCCCTGAATGCCTTCTTACCTGCACTCACATGTACTTCCCAAATTCCCAAGACTCTGTCTGCCATGGTTCAGAGCACAAAATACAGTTGCATGAAGATGTTAAAGGGTCATATGGGTAAATATGAGACTCTGCTGCAGGCAGAACACAAAGTGAGAGATGGAGAAGTAGTTTTGTATGACTGCCTAGAAAAAGTACAGGTTACCAGAGCTGGACTTAGTGGCCAAAGTAGCCTGAGTAAAATATTATTTTTTCCTGTTTGCTGTTACTAAACCCTTTCAGTTAGGGTCTCCATGCATGTCAGGATCTGGTCAGCTAGAGGTGGGACTCAGATGTCAAACTGAAGCATCCAGATTTGAGAAGAGGGCTGGAGCTGTTGTTTTATTGACTAACAAACACAACCACGGGCTTTTCCTATCTCAGAATTAACCTCCCAGGTCAGAGAGTCTGAAACAGACCTCCACAGAAGATAATATTTTCAATTTTGTGATGCAGTGGGTTGTAATGAAACATTTGCTAATTGCAAAGGTACTACAAGCCATGCCAAAACCCTTTTTTGTTGTCTGGAGAATTATAACAATCCTTTTCTGGCAGTTAGTTTTAAGATCATTAAATGATCCTCATTTGCAATATATTTGCAGAAGATTACAGCCCATCTAAATTGACCCTGAAGGAAGACTTATTTCATTAATGGGCTGTCCTGTGCTAATGCATAAAGCTAGAAAAATATATCTATTAAATTCTTAATGTGTAAATGATGTTTCTGGCTTTCTTCTTAATTACAAAGCAAAATGAGCCTGAAGTGCACTCCGTCTAGGAAAAAATGATCAATCTAATCCGTCTTCCAAGAGAAAACTTTTTCAGTGAGTTCCAAAATCCCAGCAATTCTCAGCTAAAGCAGGAGCTTTGTTCAGAACCACAATAAAATGTGCCAACACAATTTATTTTTTCCCTAGATTCCAATGAACAGAGCTTTTCCACATCAGTTTAGTTTACTCTCTATCTGTTAAGTTTTTGAGGAAAAAAACCTAATGAAAACCTGGATGAGCAGTGCTTTAGGAATGAATTATGCCACGACATTATGGGTTGATAGGGTATATGCAGAATATTAATACAGCCCATAGAGAGAGATTTACAGTACATACAGCTTTGCAGTGTACTCTCTGCACAGAACCACCTAACTCTGCTCTGACTATCATCACAATATAATTCCCAGACAAAAATAAAACCTAAACACCTTACTAAAGCAAAGGCAAGACTGTAAATATATATCAGCAATTTAGATGGGGAAAGGAAGGCAATAGAAGAGTGCAGTTTGGAGAGCCAACTGAATGTCAGGAAATTAATTCTAAGTTAGTGTTACAACAACCAAGCAATGGGAAATGTGGAAATGAGGGAAATCTTTGTGTCATTCTCATCACCCCCAAGTCTGCATGAGAGGTGTGCTGTCAGTGACAAGTATCCTAGCTAACTGACATGTTTAATCTGAGATATGCCTGCTTTGGCCACAGCCCTTGATAGCTGAGGGCCTTTTAAATCCTGTGTGCTTTGGCATTTCACTTTCAGCTGATGACATTTTCAGCTGCATCCAGTTTACACAACAGAGTAACTGTATCGTAATGAGGGGTTTCAAATGTCTGCAAATACAAGTAAATGGCTGCAAAATTTTCCAGTTCATGTACTGAAAGAAGCTGATTCCACCTTCTTTAGATTTTTAAGATACTCCTGTAGGCGAATATTGTGCAGTAAAGGCAAGGCTGATCCTGTGTAAGGAAATACCAGTTGTGTCCATCCAGGTATACTCAGGAGCCAGGGAAAAATGACAAACACCTCCCTAATGCATAGGTACCTCATGGAGAAGGCCCCCCCAATGGTGAGTCCCTCTTCTTTGTGTTAAGTTGCTCTGTCAAAAGGCTCTTCCCTGCTTTTGGCTTCACAGAGACCCAAATCCTCTGATTCCAGGGGAATCACCCTGAAGTGACAAAGTGGTGTGTGTTTTGTGCACCAAAACGTCTCAGGAGAGCTCAGCTCTGGTTTGTTTTAGCAAGTGAATGAGTGTGGCTCAGGGATGTGTTGATACCTCCAGTTTGCAGTTCAGTGCTTGCTGTAGGAATGCTGCTGTGGGCCTGTGCTGCCCTCTCTAAACTTTGATTTCTCCTGTGGGCAACACCTGGTTGAATAATAGAGATTGTGAGAATATTAGGGATCTGGGGGTCACAGATCTGCCAGGGTGAAGAAGGTTTTAATCCTTCCCCTAAAAATAGACATCAGAGGAATTTCTTCCTTCATTTAGGTGAAATTCAGCACCTTCACAAACTCAAACCTCCCAAAGTCTCAGTTTTATTTCCAATTTATTGCCACTTACTATTGCTACCATTCCACTTAATCAATTTGATATTTAGTACTTTATTCACACATTTTATTTTTGCATCAATTACAGGAAAGACAGCTACATGGTTCTTACAGTTTTCTGTAATCTTCAAGGCCTCTTTTCTCTTGCATTTTTGATTTCTTTAAAAATAATAATTGTGGTATATAAGGGAGTAACAGCAGGAGCAACCTTCTTTGAATGCTCAGGGTATATTTAAAGGAATCTTTTTACTTCTATCTGTTAGGAAAACAAAAATGGTGAGAGAACATCTTCAGATTTTATGCCCTTGATAGGTCAAACAAAGTGTGTCTGAAGCTAAAGAAGTCCTGCGATAACCGTGCCAGCGGAAATGAAAATTACACCACTCATCCTAACAAGTACATTTCCAAAGGGGCTGGAGGTATTAGAAGACTCTAAACAGATGCCTCTGAACTTAAAATACACTTAATTCCAAAGGCTTGTCTTGTAATTCATTTAACCAGCATAGAACCTACGAAGAGAATGCAGGGCATAGCACAGCATTACTCAGCATCCCCCCAGCTTCAAGGAGCATACAGACAAGTAATTTAATTAAAAAAAACCAAACATTCACACTCATTTTTCACATTCATTTCCGTCAGGATTGCAGTGGCAAACGTCAAGGAAAACATTCTCCAATTTATAGCTTAATCTCCTGCAAGAAAAATATCCATCTGCTATAAAAGGAAAGCACACACATAAGCCACATCAAAAGGATATCACTCATACTTCAGTTTCAGTTTTTATTCACATTAACTTGGACTTGTGGTATGTAGGTCTGTAAACAGCTATCAAACAAGTGAAGCTTGCTCCTGACTGTTTTAGTAACACATAGCTGAGCCGACAGTTTGAACATGCCTCGTGTTAGCACAGCTTGGGTTTCATTAGGAACTCCCAAATCTCAGCTGTTACACGAGGATTGACAGCTGTATTTTTCTAGCATTAACTAATGTGTGGGGGGAGAGCAGCACTGGGCTCTAATGTGTGGTGGAGAACGTTGGAACTTCTTGAGCTTCTGCAGCAAGTTGCTCTGGAAAGCTGATGGGTACAGGAAAGTGGCTGCTGCATGCCATGGGAATAGAATAGAGGCTGCTGCTCCTTTTCTCCAAACGTTTTTTGTTGTTAGTGTGTCGTGAGGCCAAGTCCTCTCTCCTTCATCATGACCTCTTTCCAGATGGTGTTCAGGACAAGCTCTGAAGCTCCCTATGGGTTTGTGGTGTTCGTGTGTAAAGCTCTGTGACAGAAGTGGCAGTTGCAGACAGAGAAGGTTACAGATTGAGCCTGTCATCTTAATGATAGTGAAACATTCTTAAGTGTAGTAGACTGACAGAAGTTGTAGAAAAAAGTCTTACAAAAGGAATTGTTCATAAAGAAATACAGCTCACAGTTTAGTGTGCCTAAAAAAGTTCTCTAAGGAAGTCAAAAGATCTCACATAGGGATTTCTGACCCTCCTTTCCCACCTGCCTGAGCTTCACTCTCTTTGGAGATTTTGTTTTGCAGGAACAGCTCAGCTGATGGCAAAACATCTTCTGGACTGCTGTAGTTTACAGCCTTAGATATTGAAATAAATTGGCAGATTTTTCTGTTGGCTTGGTGTGGAAGTTGAAAAGTTGCTTCTGAAGCAGGTGAACAGTTTGAATAAATAGGGCAGGTTATTTGTGAGAGGAGAGCACAGGTGGCAGACTGTGACAGTAAGGATGGAGACCACCCTTTTACTTGATTTTATTCTGCTTTAGGATTTTTCAGATATCCTAAATAAATATTTTTAAATCTAATAATTCAATCTTTTTGATTTTGAGAATTCCTGTTTCAGAGGTTCTGGCATCTCAGGGGACATCTTCAGTGGGCCAGTCATTAGGGAACCAGCACTTGATGTTCAGTAAGAACTGAGCCCTTCACTGATCCTGATGCCCCTGAGAATATCGTCAGGTATGAAATAATAACTTGGGCTATAAAATTTCCTTCCTGCTCCTATTCTAATCCAGTCCAGTTTAGTTCAGCTAGTTCAGTTTAGTTTGATGTAGACCCCAGTGAACATTCTTATGCTTTCAAGTTTTCTGTCATAATTGTTACATAATAAAATAATAATAAATTGTGAAAGCTTCTAAGAAACATGCTAGTATTGTTGCTAGGGAGAAGCAGTGGGGAGGAGGGTTGGTAACCTTAAGGCAGTTGAGACAAATGTTTAGGGAAGAAGTAAATCCAGGTGCAAAAAATAGTGATGAGAACTCTATTGCATCCTGCCCCAGCAAATATGGAAAGAAAAGGTTTCTCTCTTTGCTTTTTCTCTAAAGTGATAACAATCAATCATTAGCAGCATCTGTGCTTAATTATTAGACTTTGATGTCTGATTTACTAAGGTAAATAAGAGACAATCCTGCTTCCAAACAAGTCCTTACATCAGGCTCTCTTCACTCTCAGGTAGACCTTGCTGCATGACTTTCTTTAACCTTTCCTACATTTTCTTCATAATTTTGTTTTTCAGTGAAAACCTAGATTTTTTAAGCTTTTTTTTTTTTTTTCTTTTTTCCTGCCAATAGTGCAAGAGATAATGACTGGAGACTTGGAGATGTTATCATCCCAGTGTGGTTGGTTGTAGTTGTTTCTCTCCCACATTTTGAGGTTAACTCCTACAAGTTCCACTAAGAGAAAAAGGCCAGGCCTTCTCTTTGCTTATATTGTAACATCAAGAGAGGCCTCATTGCAAAGCTGCAGTGAAGGACTGGTTTGCAGTGAAGACATAACTTTAGACAGCCGTGTAATTTCCTTTTCATGTTGTTCCTGACAAGAGACAATATGTTACAGTTCCAGGAATGGATAACAGGGGGAAGAGGGGAAAATACAAGAGCTTTATTTGAAAGTCTGTACTATCCTGCTTTATTTTTTAAAATAGCTTTTTGGAGTTAGTTTTTTGCTCGATAAATTATACTATTGTTTCCTGATTTGCTAGCAGTTAAGTGGCTAGTCCAGGGTGTTTCAAGACATCTGGTCTGGTTTCCTGGAAAATCATGATTAATAAATACTAGCATAAAGCAGTTAAACCCTTATGCTTTACCTTCCTTATAATCTTACATTTAAGATACATGATGCCAAATTACCTGCTGCTTGTGGGCCCTCTACTAACTTCACTGATGTTTCTCATTGCTGTTTCTAGAAAATGGATCTGTTTATAGTCCCATCAGTTGTATTCAGCTCCATAAAAGAGCACTATACACTTCATTCAGTCTTCTGAAATTAATAATCTGCAGATTGCCGTTTGAAATTGGCTCTTACATTTGTTTAGGGATCATACCCTGGGTCAGAGCAGGGTATAAAATACACCATTTGTTTTCTGAACAAGCAAGTGAGGAGAGAAAATGTATATCCAACATCAGTTGGAAAATTCATCTTGTGGAGCCCCCTCTCTATTACACTGGTTGCATGCCTGCTTGTTAAATTTCTCATTAGACTTTATTTCTGTCTTCTGATTTCTTACCTTTTATTAAAAAAAAAAAAAAAATTCAAATTTTTGACCAACAATAGCTGAGACATTTATGGGAATACTACCTCATATTTTATCTGCCTCTTGTCGTGACTTCCTACCCTTCACTTTTTTTCTCAAAAATAATTTCTTTCCTTTAGTCTTGCTTCTTCTGAAAAGCATTGTATTTGTTCTGAAGGACAAACATTTTTTGGAATTCTTAGAAACTCTCTACAGATGCTCAGGTGCCCTAGTGGTATTTGGGTACCACAATGATTGATATGGAATGACAGAAAAAGTCCTTTGCAGGGACCCTGTGTGAGGATTATTCCCTTCTCTCCATTTTGCAGGTAAAATCATTGCCTCTGATGTCAGATATTTAAAAGTTCATTAGGTAACCCAGCATCTCTCCAGTTTAAGACTTAACTCTGTGTTCAGATGCTTCAGATGGCACTCTCTGAACTGCACTTTTGCCATCTTTGCAGGTGTCTGAGGACATTAAGCAGCCTCAATATGATCCCTGAACCAGCAGTGCATCAGATCATTTAGATTCTACCCCACTGTAGTTAGAAATAGGAAATAAAACTTGCAACCTGACTTTTTTCATGGTGCTATTATAACAGAATAACTGTGGCACACGTGTTTCATGCCTTTAGTAATATGAGTATTACCACTATCTAGATCTCTAGTAAATCCTACAGAGCTGCAAGTCATTGAGTTTTCAAGGAATCTCTCATAATCACACCAAAATTCAGCATAATTCTGTGAAATGAGATGAGTATATGTACATGTGTATGTGTGTGCATGTAAATATTTTAATGTTTTATCCTTAATATGCAAATAATAGTGTGTGGGTGAGCATTTTCTCTTCAGAGCCAGACAATTTCACAGAGCTGAGAAGAGGATTTTTACTGTGTTGGTATTCATGGGATAAATCATCTCCTAGTGCAGAGCTCCTGAAATTAGCAGATGAAATAGCATTCTACGTTGAAAGGTACAATATTGGGAAATTAAATTTATTGATAAACATAATCTTGGTTATGATTTTCTTTTTTCTAAGCAGGTATTTTGCAGGAAAATATACGTCTTGTGTTTGCTTCTGTTTGTTAGTGCTTTGATAAATCAGACATTTTTAGTATTTTATCAATGGCAAAAGTCTAATTGCCTTATTGTATTCTGATTTATTTCTTTCCTTACTTTCTTTGCATCTGCAGCCCAACAAATGAGTCTCCAAAGAGATATATGTTATGATACAGTGTCAGTGAAATTAATCCTGATCAATTTTAAAGTTCACATTTTTATTTGATGACTTTCCTGGGAATCACTAAAACTGAGATTGACTCAGTCTCTTTTTGTTGGTTAAATATTGTTGTTTGAGAACACCCGATACAGCAGCAGAAATCTTACAACAATTCTCACAGTTCTGTATCTTGGAATTAAAAAAAAAAAGCAATATAAACAATGATGTTTTACTAATTAATAGACACCAAATTCTGATTTTTGCTGACACCAATTCAAAGTTCTCAATAAGGAGGGGTCTGGTGGTGAAGAGTGTGGCTGGCCTGAAAATGCCTTACCTGTGTAAGGGGTTGATGTATAGACTGAGGTATAGGAGTAATGCAGCAAGATAAATACATACAGCTTTTTAAAATGTGTTCAGGAGCCCTGCTCTCTGTTTCCTTTAGGATTCTGTTCCTGCAGCTCTTGTGAACACATCCTTACTCTAGAAGAAATGGGAGTTTTAGGTTGTGAAGGGAAAACAGAGATGGGGTAGTGCCTCTCCATTTTTCCCCCTTTCTGTTTTTTATTGGAAAAGAATTTCTTTCTCTATTTGTAAATGCTTCCACATTGGCCTGAAAGAATCACCTAGATTAGCATTAGAAAATGCTCCCATACAGTAACCATTCAGGTGGATAAATCAGATGTGCTTGGATTTAGGCAGGTTTTGAGGTGGTATAATTTGCTTGTTTATGAATCTGATTTGTCACCAGCACTCGTTTTTTTCAGGTACTCACGGTAGGCCATGCTTTTGCCCCAAAGGAAACAAAAGACTTACTGTTTTGGGTTTGTGATTCCTGCCCTCTCTAAATCAAAGAAGATGGGAACGTACAAGAGTTATTGCTATCAAAAGAAAATAATTATATTGTCTGAGGTGCACAACAAATCATGTCCTGAGCCCTTCTCGCCCAACCCCTACCTTTGCTAAAGTTTAAATAGCATAACCAGTTTCAGGGGAGGAAACCAGATTTTTATTTTTTTTTTATTGTTAATGTCAAACAAACATTTATTTCAGGTGCAAAGCCTCAGGATATGTTAGTGAAAACAGTGGCACTGCTGTTCTATTGCTTACTGCCCACTAAGTGGGTGGGAAAAGGGTACCGTGACCCTTTTACCCTTCCCACCAGTCTCCCTAACAGCTTTGGCCTTCAGGTCAGCTCAATTTCCCCTCCACTGAGTGGCCATTACTGTGCGAGGCTGTGATAAATGCTTTTTGTAAGGGACTGCCTTGCCGGCAGCAAGCACCGGGAAGTGGGGAGCCTGGCCCAGACAGAGCAAAGCCCGAGCCAGAGAGCCGAACATGCCTGCACGCTGAGTGCCTGTTACCTAGCAACCTGCCGGAGCTCGCAAAAAAAAAAAATAAAATAAATGAATAGACCCACAAACAAAAATGAAAAGGAGATAAAAAAGAGTAAAAGTCTATGGGGCTCAAAGGTTAATATTCCTCTATCTAATAACTTAGTTTCAGAAAATTGCATTTTAACCTTTTCGAAGCATTCGGGAGAGAGATTTCTTTGAAATTAAATTAGATCACGTTGGTGTGATATGGGGGGAGAAAAATTAAATGCAGAATTTTTTATTTTTCCATCTTCCTAGCCACTATTTTTGCAATTCTTTGTGTTTTGCATTGACTACCACTCCCCTTCCAGATTGCATGTAGGTTGCAGCCTGGTGCCAAAGTATTGATGGCTCCAGAGGGCTGGCCAGTGGAAAGAGCTCTGATATCATTTTGTATTTTTGTAGGATGTTCTCTTAGGGAAACAGCAAATCTTCCCCAGCATGCAATAATTAGCCCTTGTATCCCCTCTGTATCCCCATCCATCTCTCACCTCTCAGAGGGAAGGAACAGTGAGTGACACATTGAAAGTCACAAAGCAAAGGCCTGGCAGAAGCAGGAATGAGCCCTGGGACATGCAGGCTGTGGCTTGAGAGTCTTGCTGCTTCCTGTGATGTTCCCATTCTTGCCATGCACCAATATCCACACCAGATTTACAACTTGTAGTATGCCAGCCCTCCTCCCACAGCAGCCAGCCTCCAGCCCAGGCAGAAGTGGGCTAAAAGCTGGAATGGACTGAAAATGGAGAAGCCTGTGATAGAGTAGTACTCCTGTACTCCCAGGAGTGCTGCCTTTAGTAAATAGTTTTGCTTACTCTGATCTGTTTTTATTTAAAAAACCAGAAGTCTTCCAGGTAAAATAACTTGTGGTGGGGAGCTGAAGGCTGTTTCTGTTAACTCCTGTTCTGCTGTAAGCAGCTGCAGCTTTCACCTTACTTCCAGCTCCACAGGGAACCATTAGAAATTCCCCTTTTATTACATAAGCCTCCTTTAAACCTCTGGATCCAGATTCCTTGTCCAGCTACTGTTGTGTAAATCTGGAGTAACTCCACGTGTTCCTGTGGGGTTATTTTGGGTCTGCAGGGAGCAGGATCCAGCCCATGAATTCCTGAGCTGCTCGGGAAGTCCGGGTAAAGCGATTGCTCTATTTGTGTCATGGCTGTTATATTTAACTTCTCAACAGAATGCCTTTAAACTTTACTGCCATCTTTAAACCAATGAGCTGTATGGTTAACTAATTTTCTTGTGCACTGTATAATACAGGGATCGATAATGCTGTTTCCTCACATAATATATCTGCTCTCTTTCACTCACTTTGTTCATATATATCGTATAATTACAAATACTGAAATTTATGGAGCATGTAAACCTGTGTTTTAAATACAGGAGATTACTACTGATGGGATGGTTGCTATTACTTAACATATTCCAATCAGCATCTTCCATTGGAGACACTGGATCTGTGAGGCTAGAGCAGGTGAACTGGTCCCACACAGCCCTGGTGCCCACCAACCCCTCTGCTGAGCAGCCCAGCACCTTTTGGGCCGGTGGAAGAGGCTGAGAGCTGATACAGGAGCTGTGGCTTTTTAAAATCTTCCACCTCTGGAACAGGAATCAGGAGACAGATCCAGGTTTTCCTTTGTTTAGGAAAAAAAAAGAGTTTGCTGTATCATAAAGGCCATAATTTTAAATGACACTGCTCTTCTCTTGGCTTCAGGAAGGCCAATCACATACTTGGTTTCAGCTGTTTCCCTATTTCTTTCTCTGCAATGATACAGATAGTAATGAAAGGGCTAGAGCTAATTAAAAGACAATAATTTCATGAAGGGGTGGTGATGATGATGAGGCAATAAACTGTGAGAACAAAGCTTGAGGGGTTTTAATGACTCATCAACCCCTTGATGGGAATTTAGCCTTACAATCACTATTCATTTATAATGATCAGTGATATACCTTCCTTAAGAACAGGGCAAACAGACTGCTAATGGTGCCTGTCACACACTGCCATGGATGCTGAGTGGCCCTTGTCCTTACAGTGTCCCCAGCTACTTCCAGGTTGGGGCGTGTTCAGACTGCTCTGATTTATGGTGCTTTGAACTCTTGCTGTGTCAGAGCCTCAAGAGGTGTGAGTGACAACCTTGCATCACCTGTGTCTGGATGAGGCTGATCTGAAGATGAGGAGGCAGAGCAGTGGCAAGGATGTAATTCTGAACACAGGGCTTGTGCTACACACACACACAGAGAATGCCAATCAGCTCAGGTGGTCTTGAGAGACCTTTGCTGAGCCCTAATGTGGTTAAAGAGCCAAGAGATTAGTTAATGAGGTAAAACTCATTCCTATAGCAGTTTCCTTTAGTTTCCCAAGGTCTCATCTTCCCATCTTTGGTGTTGCACCCAGTTGGTTCCCTGGGTAGTGGGACTGAGGGCTGTGCTCAGGGTTTATGCTGCAGCTTCAGCAGCAGCTTTGCAGACACAAGAGGTTCTGCTCGGGCAGGAGCTCTGATGTGTGTCCCTGTTTAGAGAGAAATGAAAGCAGCAGGGAGAGGAAGGAAAAAAGGCCAAAAAGGCCAGTGGTGGAGGTTTCAGCCTTACTTTTCTTAAGTGAGATGATCCAAAAAATCTTTAAAAAAATAGCCAAGGAGCTGGTGAAGGAAAAAAGGCCCACCTTTAAAGATTATTTTTTCCTTTTGCAAGCTCTGTTTGAGTCTTCTCTCACTCCTGAATTTCCTGATGCCTCAAAGACACATTTGTGCAAGGGAAGGAATATTTCTTTGACCTTGCCATCTCTAAACTGAAAACACAACAACATGTATATTAAGAAAGAAGAAAAGGAATCTATCCATACCCACTGAACATACATTTTTCCCCAGAAAAATGACCAGAGGACAAATAACACATACTTCATGTGCCATTGGAGGCACCCAGATACTAATGATAAATAGAACAGAATAGGTTATGTTACTGTCTACAGCAAATCCACCTAACTGTAATTAACAGTTGCTTTTTCTGGCATTGGACTTTTTCCATCTCTCTTTCCTCTGTTGTGCTTCCTTGTTTTTAATTTTTTTTGCTTTTATTCTCTTCCTGTTAACCTTAGTGCCTGGTTACCCACTTTTACCTAATGACCAACTATTTTCCACTAATGAGTCCCTACTGGCTCTTCTTTTTTTTTCTGTGTTTTTTCCCCAACCCTTGGCTGTCCTTCATCACCTTCCTCTTTTCCTTTATTCTTCCACCTTGAACAGGGATTTTATTTCTCTGTAATTTTTGTAGACATGAGACATATCTATACTGTGTATTTTGATAGGGAGTGAGAGACTTATGTCTTTCTGGGATTGTGTTGTAGCTCACACCATATATTACTGCTCAGAGTCCTCTGATACTGACCCAGGCTCTATTAGCCTCCTTTTTTAGGAGGCTTCTTCTTAAAAGAAGTTTTATTTACCACTCTATCTGCTGGCTTTCAGCAAGCACTAAAGGCAGCCTGGTACTATTTGCTTGGCCCTTGTGAGATGGTGAGGTTTGGAGAAACAAGGATCAGGCAGAGTATTCTAATAAAGACGTGTCCTAATGGTGATTTAGGGAAATTTGGGATGACTGCCTTGACAGAAGTTTTCTAAAAGGTTATTTCCATACCCACCGTGTCAGGTATATGGAGAAAGAGGGAGGGGAAGTCATAATAGGGTTGTTTGTATTCTGTATGAACACCCAGAAATGCTTCCAGTCCTGATGCTTGCATCAAAATGAGATCATCACATCATGAGATCCTACTTCCTAATCCTACTGAGCAGAAAGGATCCAAACTGCCCAGAGATTCAGAGAGCTGAGGTGCTCCAAGACTGGTTGTGAAATTGTGAAATCTGTGTCTGTGTGTACACAGTGCAGCAGCCTGAATGGGAAATCACTGCAAATGGGAAATGAATGTCTGAATCTGGAAGTCAGGGTTGTTTAACCTGTCTGTAAGAAATCTTGTTGCCTTAAGGTTTTTACTACTAGGCAAGATCTTAGTGTTGTGCTTATTAAATTGATGCCATCTCCAGTGCAAATGGAACTATACCTGTCTTGTTTGCAGATACAAAGAGGGCATGAGAGTAAATTAATGTTTAACCTTGATTATTTTATTAAAGTACACTCTCCTTTTTTACAAGGAGGAAAAAGCACACAGAAAATTGATTCAAGTGAGTTATTCTGTCTCTCATTATCATTCATAATTTGCCCTTGCTATAATTCACATCCCTTCACAAAACAGCAACATATTAGTTAGAGCTTTTAATTAAAACCCCAACACCTGCAGGTGAGAAAACACAGATGGATTCGCTCCTCCATGGAAACACTCAGTTCCATGTGAACTGGCCACAGAGCCAAAGAGAGAAGAGGTGTTAAAATAACACTCTGCTCCTCACAGTGACTCTATTCATTCCTACAGAAACAAACATACCTTGAGTGTGTACAGCTTTTTTCCCAGCTTAACCCTTTGCCTCTCACTTTCTCAGCTGTAACATGCTACTGCTCTCACAGACAGGTTTGGCTCTCCAGACAGCATTGAAAAAGCTCAAGCTGTGGCCGAGCTCGGAGCTTTGGGCTCCTAGCCTTGCACAGAAGGAGATTTTAATGCTTCCTAAATTGAGCTCCCTCTCTGCTTGACCTCTGCCTGGCTTTCCCCTTCTCTCCCCCTGTTCTTTTGCAACTAGGAGTCAAATTACAATTCAAAACTTGCACGGTGAGCAAGCACTACACGCAGCATGGAGCAGGAGGCAGTAAAGCTGCTCACCAGTAAGTGCAGGTACACCCCTACCTCTAGAAACCAGTTGCAGTTCTACCTCTGCATCTAGATGAGTCCTCCTCACCAGCATCCCTGGGGAGCAGGCTGGTTTTCCACAAGTTCCCAGTCAGGAGCACTGGGCTGATGCAGTGCTACCTGGTTATATTAACTGGTTTCTCTTGGCTACTATGGGTTGCAATTAAGAACCAGAATTACTGTATTATGCAGTGGTTTTGGGGGAGCAGGTGAGAGCAAAGCTTTATGTTAGGCAGGTGAAGCTGGTAAAATTATCCCTAACATTCTGGCACGTTAAAGGAAACATAATTTATTTTTCCTTTTAGAATGTTTGAATGGTTGTATCAAAGGATGATGAATGTTAGGTGCTCCGAGAGAAACCAGTGTCAACAGAGCATTGTTTGAGTTGTTTTTCTCTGTAATCTAACAAGATTTAGGTCAGACCAGTGTATTTCAAGTCATGGTATAAACTTCAGAGAGTGCTATACTAAATATTATGCTCTTGATTGCAGAAGCTCAGAAAGAACCACCTGAAAACTTTTAATTACCTCTTAAGCATTCTGAGGGAGATTCCCAGAATTCACCAGGGCTTTCATATCACTAACCTGAACCTCAAGGTAGTGTTTGAAGAAACTATGCATGTTATACTTCTCAAAGTATTATATAAAGCACTCTGAGTAAGCAGCACTTCTGTCCTGCACTGGAACAGCCTCTCTGGATACAAAACTCCCCACCTCACCTCCAGTACCACCCACTTCCCAGGACACCTGGACAGAGAGGCACAGTCTAAGCTTTCTCAGCAACCAGTATGTTGCCCAGAGGAGCCACAAGAAAACATTCCATAGATAATATGACTTTTTGAAAGACATATTTCAGAAATTTCCATGCAGCACAGCTCTGTGTTCCATTGGTGCTGCTGCTGCTGTCACCATTTGGATTTCTGCCATGCCAGACTTCTCTCAGCTCCTGGGATCTCAGAGGGTTTCAGTTGAAATGGCACAGAAGCATGAAGGTCTGCTGGTCAGAAAGATACTTAACACTGGTACTTTATTTGGATTAATGCTCCTTGCTTGTTTACCAGTGGTAAATAATTAATTGAATTAATGATGTGATTTTAAAGCAGTTAGATAGATGCCAAAGAGTTCAGGCCTCATCTAAATATCTTCAGTCAACAGAAAATGACTCTGTCACTAAAAAGCAGATATTTTTTGCATCTCTGATAGTGCTGATGACTGTCAGCTCTAAACTCTCACTTTCTTAGGCAAATGAAGGATTCCAAATTTTATAGGTGGACTTCAAACTTGCAATATATCAAAAGGCCAATTAAAAGCAGATTTGTAGGACACTGAGAAAACAACTCAATTTCCATGTACACTTGTAACTAATTTATAAGTTACGTTTGAACTACAGCTCATACATTTTAGTAGCAATTTTTAATATAAAAGTGATGAAAAAATTGTAATGCATACTGCAGAAGAGAAGCACATGGTGTGAGGCATGGTTTAAAGCTCAGGAGGAAGAGGAGGTGGGGAGGAAGGCCTGATGGATCTGAGGTCTGGTGACTGCAAGTGAGGCACAGAAACAACTGTGGTTCTGTCTCTGGGCAAGGGTACAGGGCCAAAGCAGAGCTGGAGAGCTGAGCTCTTCTTTCAGTGCTTTAGTGTTGTGTATAACTCACCAAAAGTGAGGGACTTTGGGGAGTTGAGCAAACCAATAAATAGGAGTATTTGCCAGGCTTAAAGAAAGTCTTTCTTCCCACCTAAGATTCAGAGTCCCAAATAATTTCTTAATGGTAGAAGACTACAAGTGTATTTCTTGAAAGAAGAGGAAGTTCACTTTTAAGAAGTTAAACGTTACATGGCAACAGGGTGGTCAGAGCTCTTTGCTCACAGAGTTGAATTCAGTCCCTCTCCAGTCTCTCTGGTTTTTGCCCTGAGCCTTTTTAGCAGTTCCCTGTTAGGTGGTGAGATATGACATTTGCTGTCTGAAAATGCTGATGAGAGGCTGAGCACTTCCAAGGGAGGAGTGCATGCACAGGGCTGGAATGAGATGTGGATCCATGCTGAAACTGGGCCTGCTGGAGCTAGGAACTGACAAATTTGGTACATAGCTACAAAAAATCAAGGAAAACAAATATTTTCCAAGCACTGATTTGTCATTTTATTTTCTCTTTTCTATCTAAGTGCAAAAGATTTGGCAGGAAAGGCTTGCAGGGAAGGATGAGAGTGTTTTCATCTGTTTAAGGCAGTGCAGAAGCAGTGTTAGGAGTGAACTCTGTGGCCTGCTCAGTCTATTTAGCAAGCTCTGAGATGTGTAAGTACATTATCTGCAAGGCTGGTAAAGAGCACTTAGGGAGGATTTGTGGGTCTGTGGGAAGGACAAAGAAAAATGTTTTCTAATAAATTATTCACAATCTCACAATCCCTTTTGGGCAGATTGTTGCTCTGTTTGCCCCAGTGCTTCACGGCTTTTCTCTCTGCATTCACATGCACAGAGTTTCTCACCTCCAGAGAGCAGCAGAGATCTCAAGCAGGCTGCTGCAGCTAATGGTGGCAATTAATAACTTGTCATAATCCTAAGGATGAAAGGGAGGGCTCGCCATCAGCAGTCAGGTCATGGTGCTTCTGGAAAGCAAATGAGGTGCAGGTGTTGTCCAGATTTAAGAGCTTTGCTGGACTGTCAGCACACTGCAGTGCCAAGCCATAGACAGAGCATCACCCTACAGGTACATAACTTACTGTGGTAGTCCAGGTGCACACAGACAGACAGACAGACAGACAGACACCCCTTATACAGCTCCCCCTCCCCCCCTCTTCCACCACTGTTCATTAGTGCTGGAGAGGAATCCTCTGAACATTTCAATAAATCATAACACAGCACAGTTAATTCCAAACATGTAATTGCAGTTTGCCTGCATATTTGCATAGAGCAGGCAGAGCAGTGAAGCTTTATTTTGCATTTGTAAACAGAAATGTGTTTGGAAGCCAATGTGTTGTCTTTTTCTTTTAATTGAACACTGTAGATAAATAGCAGCTCGGCTACCTAAGAGTGGCTTAGGTCTGTGCTCTCTCTTCAAGCCTGAGAAAATGAAACCTCATTATGCCTTTCCTTAAACAACAAACTACAGAATCACTTATTCCTCGACAGCTCCGTTGGCTTTGCCTTTTTTCATTCCTGTGGGTCAGTTCTGCTTGAAATGAACCAAGTTTACAAATCTCTACTGGTTTGTACACTCCTATTATGCATACTAGGTTATGCATTTGTAACTGTCACCCCAGTCAGGGTGATACAGCATTCTCATCTGACCCTGTTCATTTAAATGGGTGCGTCTTGTTGACATTGATTCATGTGATAAGTTAGATCAATGCATTATAATCCTTTTGTGTCACCCCACTGGTTATTTCTACTAAAATGTTGGGAATAAATGCTGGCAATAATGGTCAGTGGGATCAGAAGCTGTTTTAAGGGACCTGGAGTCCATCTGCAGCCCCAGGTCAGTGCATTACATTGGCTTTTTCTCTGCAAGACAATTAACATGCAAAGTATCCTGTTCCTCTCCATTTGCATGGCAAAGCATCTACTGGCTTATTAATAATTTGGGGTTGTGCATTCCAAATGTATATTGCACTCAACTAAAGGGATAAGTAAACACGATTATGCATGCATGTAGGTCTTTATCAAGGTGTGGTTGATAATGTTTTAAAGCAGAACTATTTCTCATGAAAATAGCTCCTCTTAATAGCCTCTGTCTCTTTATTGTGCTTCTTAGTGAAACATAAATCACTAATATGTTTTCAGCTGCAAACTACTCTCTTTTTCCATTGTATTCACAGATTTAGTGGCATTTCAAATAGATAAACACAAGCAACATCTATCAACACTACAAAAAGGGGGCCTTAATCAAAGCTCCAGGTCCCAGGTCTCAGCATCTCCATTTACCTTGAGATAAATCCATTGGTGTGACCACCACTGCACAGGGTGACAAATCACCCCAGTCAGCTGAGCAGTGCAAGGGCTTATTGGCCTTTCTTTAAGTGGTCTTACCCTTCAATGAAAAGGATGGTGCTTGTCAAGCAGGGCCAGATTAAAGTTAGACAAAAAGAAATGATCTGTTATTAGAAAACTCCAATTGAGAATCACAAAACAGGAAAGAAATATGAATAAGAATTTACAGTGAGGATGCCCCCCCCACCTCCTCTCACCCTCCCCCAAGTAGAAATTAACTTTTAATTACTTTCCCAGCTTAGCACATGATGAATGTCAAGACAACGAGGCATTAACATTAAATAAATAGGTGGCTCCAGGAATGTGCCTGTTGGAGAAGGGACCCTGTGCCTGGTGGGGTCTGGGTTGCTGAGCTGCTCCTGGAGGGCATCCCAGGAGAGCTGCCTCAGCTTGGCAGGGGCACAGGCAGCCTTGGACACTCAGCAGGGAATGTCCCTGAAGAGATCCATGCCATCACCTGCTGGAAGGCAGCACATGCTGTGCAGGGAGAGCTGGAAATGAAAGGATTAAGGGTTCAAAGGGAGGAAAGGAACAGATGGATGAGCAGAGTCTTAGCTGGGTTGGTCAAGCACGTGTTGGTGCCAAGGGCAGATTGCAAAGGCTCCTGATGCTTCCGCAGCCACATTCTGACCTTTTTTACAATGATGCAACTGCCAAAGCATCACCATCTCCTATCAGTTTTGACGTTGTAGGATTTTAGCTTGCAAAGCTCCCACAACAAAATTTGAGGTTAAAAAAAAGTATGTGTAGATAAGCTTAAACCCCCTGCGTGTCATGGAGTTATCTCAGTTAACAATGGGCATTTTTTTCCCTCTGAGAGGACCCAAAGCCTCTACCTTGTATTCTAGTGATCCACATAAATGTAAGATGGTGTTTTAAAGTCTCTTATAAAATTCTGCTTTCAAAAAGGCAAGGACTGGACAGACAGCAACTGAAAAATGCAGACCAAACATACTTGGAAAATGGAGCAAGTATTTGCCCACCCAGGTTGGTTGTATCCTGAAGAAATTTTCAGGGAGGGTCTAGTGAGACAATAAGAGGAAAAAGAAAGAAATAGTTCATGTTTGAGTTTTTTCACACAGCAAATGTACCTGGTTGGGTGGGTTGTGGGGTTTTGTGGATTTTTCCCCCTCTGCCAATGAGATTGCTGCATTTTAAATGCACTTGGTTACTCCTAACATGATAGACCCCTATAGAAGAACTAATTTTCTGTAATAATGTGATTTGATAAACATCTACACAGCCCAGTGTAAGTTTATTTTCTCTTTATCCTGATCCTGAAATTAGTTGCTACGGGCACTCAAGGGAAACACTTAAGTAATTATAAATAGGTCTTGACAACATTTAAAATTCTAATTATGTAAAATGATTATGTTTCACATCAGAACATCAAAATACGCTGGTAGGGACACACAGAGGAAGTGCACACAGCTTTCTTACAGGCATAAAAAGACAAAGTCATTTGCAGACAAAAAATTCAGTAGCATATGTGCCTCATTATTTAATGTTTTTGAGGTGTAAGATGTAGAGAAATCATGATCCCAGCAGAAGCAAGCAGCAGCAGAAGTAGAGAAAGGTCCAGATCCCCCCACTCCTTCAGTGGGGAGAGCAACTGTGTGGTACCAGTTTATGACATAATACAAAATTAATAATTGTGTTGGTACCTTAAAACCCACATCCAAAGCCCAGATGAAACCAGGGGAGATGAAAGATTTGGTTCATGATTCCTTTGTGGCAAAATTGTTTTAATTTTCCTCAGCAAGCTGGGCCTGTACCACAGGAATCAAGGAAGGATGCTAGTGCTGCATCACCAGTGCTATCAGAGGGCTGCTGAGATATGCCAGGATGGCTGTGATACCTCCCTGAAGAAACAGCACAGAAAAAGATGATATTTGAGTCTTTAAGGTTGTCAAGAGGAGCAGTGTAGCACAGAGGTGGAGAAACTTTGACTGTAACCCTTAGGTGAGGCCAAGCAGCAGACAAAGATGGTTTGAAGCTCAGTTTTCCTTCCTTTAAAGCTCAGTTTTCCTTCCTGGGCAAGCTTGTGGCAGCCTGGTTGAGCAGGTTGGGGCTGTAGGACATCCCAGGGAGTCCTGGCCAGGCTGTGGAGTCCTCAGCTCCACATGCAGTGCTGGTGGTGTGAAGGAAGATGACCACCTCCACCTACTGCTCTGGAGCTGCCAAACTCCTTATTGCTGAGTGTGGTGTTTTATGAGGCAGCCACACCAAAAGGTACAGCACAGGCAATTAAAAAGTATCATCTTTAAGTGCCTTTTAAAGACAATGCAGTCACAGTTCCTGTGGTGATCCAGATATAATAAAATATCTACTTAAAGCTACCAGTTGTGTAGATATAAAATATTAAGTAATGCTCAGAAGTTAAGAGAACATAATAATTATCTGAGAAAATGTCTAATATACATAGGGATAGCCTTAAAAAAGCCATGGTGATTGCACAGTAATTTAACACAAATTGATTAAGTACATTTTTACTGATGCTTAAAGCCTAGTCATAGCCTCGGAAATGATTTTTTGTTATCAGCTGTTACTAAATACACAGAATTTGCTGGAATAAATCCAAGCATTAGCTTTAAGGCCCATCATTTGAACAGGATGGAGCTGCTGGATCTGCACACAAACACCTGATACTCATTGCAAAAAATGGGGCGTAACTTCTTTCTGCTGTTGATAGGTCCAGCACCCCTGGTGCTGGATCACAGATCTCATTGCAGTTCCCTTTTCTGAACAGCCACCAGCTCTGATTGATAATGTGTAGGGTAACCCATGCTCCCTGGCCAGATTCTGATACACTTTTTGGGGTTCATTTTCATGGGGTGAGAAAAATCTTGGATACTTGATGTGCTGCTTTTGGAGAGGTCAGCACCTGGCAGCTGATTCACACAGGGATTGGGTTGAGATGGGGGTCCATATAAGTGCTGAGATGAGGAATTCTCTTTGCAAATAGAAGTTTATCCCTCTGCCCTGAGTCTCATGGGGTGAATCAACAAGTGCTGCAGTGGTGTGGTTTGGGAACAACTGGAAAAACTGAGGAGAAGAGTGAGAAGGGCTTTAAAACATTAACTAAAAAAAAAATGAGACTGACAGGACACAGAGTTACGTTCTTTGGCTTTCCTGTGTGACTTTCTTTTGTTCAAACCAGGGTGTTCAGCCAACACAGGTACGTGGACACCTCGTGCAGTGGCAGCTTGCAGTTTTGGCTCTGGAAGTGTCCCATGGAAGTGTTTGTCCCACAGATGTTGCAGAAACAGTCACAGAATCATCAGAGTTGGGAGGGACCTCTAGAGGTCCTCTAGTCCAGGGCAGGGTCTGCCAACACAGGGCTTGGCACATCAGGGGGTGAAAGATGAGCTGAGTTGTCCCTTTACATGAAACCAGGTGAAGAGGGGAGAAGTCCTCACGTTCCTCATGCATGTAGGAAGAAGTCTTGCCTTGTGGGGTGATTAAAGGGCCTCTCATTTGAGGCAGAGGCATCAAAATAAAGATTGCTTCAATTTATATCTCCCAGTCTGTATGAAAAATCTTGATCTGCAAAAAAACCCCCCCCCCCAAACTAAAGTTATTTTCTATTATGAAAATGGATGGCATTAATATTATTAAAATGTAACTATAAATACTTATGCTGATAGAAAAACCTCTATTGTTGTTATTATTTTTATTGTAATACCTCAGAAGAGATGCCAGATAAGTCACTGTATATACAGCAGATTCAGTAGGTCACTAGAGGTAAAGAGGGGAATTTTTCTGAAGCTCACATTACTGAATACAGACTGCAAGTGAAACTAAGGGGACTTTTTCAAATTGAAAAGTCACAATTTCTCTTTTAAAGAAGAGAACATATTCTCTTTTAAATCTTTAAAGATCATCTGTTCAGCATTGCCTGCAAATCATTACTGTTTTATACTGGTTTGCCAAGCAAAGAGTTCAGCTATCCATTTTCCTGCTCAACTCTTTCCATCTTAGCTCATCCTCTCACCTCTGCTTGCTGGTGCTCACCCCAGGCTCTCTGGGCTGTGCTCTGCCACAGGGACTCTGGCTGTGTACCCAGGGCCAAGCACTGGCACAGCCCAGAAGCAAAAGCAGAGTTTTGAAGTACTAAGATAAGACAGAGCAATAATAACTGCAAAGCTTGTGTTATAAAGCAGAGGGTTTGGTTCAGCAGCCCTTCACTGAACGTGAAGAGGGTACAGATTTTTGTAACCATCATTTCAGGCACACAGAAAACACTTGAAGAATGTGAACACAGCCCCAGGTTTCTGAGCTACTGAAGTACTGCTTCAAAAAGAAAAAATTCCTTAGGAGGTGGCAATGCTGTCTGACTGGAGTAAGCCAGGGGTTTGATGTCTATGGGTGAAATAAATGCTCGTTCTTAATAAAAATCCTAAAAAAGGCCACTTGCTCTGTATGGTCACTCTTCAATTTCACCCAACTGCTTTAAAACGGAGTGAAGACTTTTTAGCAGTTGTAGCAACAAAACTTAGGCAATTTAGTTTAAACAATTATATTAAAAACTTATTAGCATAGCTTCTGAGTCAGATCCATAGTTTTATATAAGTTCATGTATTGCAGTTATGTAGTTTGGGCCAAAGGTGGGCAAAAGCAGCTGATACATCCCCAAGGGCTTGGAAAACCTCTGGTAAAATGCTGGGCAGACAACCCCAGAGTGGGAGGTGATTTGAATTAAACAGACCTGCAGAGTATATGTACTCTGAAATTCAAAAGGTGCAAGTATAGAGCAGTGGAATATTCTGCTGGGGAAATAAATCCTGTCATGAGCAGTACCTAACGTTTCAGTCCTCCTGGCTTGGTGTGATTTGCCAAAAGAACAACAATTCAGACTTGTCTGTCTCTAAGAGTCTTTGCCAAGTAAGTCTGAGAGACTGGAGTCATAAATATCCATTTGGTATCCATAGTGAGTTACCTCAGGTGGAATTTTGGGGGCTTTTACTCTCTAGGATTTTTAGATTCTTGCTTTGTGAAATGGGGGTTAAAAATCTCACCTCTGTAGCAACAAGGCACAAATTCATGTTTGTAAAGTGCTGTTGATCTTAAAGGTCTTTGCCAAACAAAATGGCTCTATGAAAATCAGCATGGAATTTGTTAGCAAATTGTTATATTACAAATAGAGGAGTACTGAGGGCAATTACAGAATTAACTTACATTTCTGTTTAACCTGAAAAATTATTCTGTTAGATATGAATTTCTGATTCTTCCAAATGGGGACAAGGGGGCAACTCCTTATTTTCCTAATTTCATAAACACTTTGTTGGCTCTTTTACTGGTGTTGAATTTTACCAGCAGACCTCTCCAACTGTTACTGAAACCCACAGTGAGACTGTCAACAAATCCTTGAGTCCAGATTTTCTTACTCTTATGATTTCTTCACTACAGTCTCCCATTGAAGAACAACTGCCCTATGCTCTGCCTACCTGAGTCCCTGCTTTGCAGTGAAGCTCTTTGCAATGCAAACAACAGAAATTTCAGGGGAATCAATATGGCTTTGAACCCAGCTATCAAAAGTGTTGGAGATATTTAGGTCATTAAATAGCAGTGGGCACAAGTAAAAGCCTGGATGCCACATCATTAGCAGTAAAGAGGCTGTTCAGTTTTATTTGCTAAATCCCACAACATATATAAACTGCCCAGGAGATGACACAGGGGTGGAAAACTAATTCAGCAAAAAAATCCAGTCAGGAGACAGAGTCAAAAAATGACCAAATTTCTGTGATCTCAGTGCAAACTTGTTTTAGTGAATTTTACTTTTATATGCCATATTAACATTTCATTTGCATACAGATTGCACTCTGAAACTGTGCAGTCAGCACTCCTCTTCTGCAGACAAGGTGTGGTACAGCAGCAATTTAAAGTGCTCTTGTTAAATTTTAAAGCAAGATGCATGGGCTTGTGGTCAGTCTGCTCCAGGAGTTATCACACATTTGTCTTTTCCTTCACAGCACAACTATATCTGGGGACTTGAGTTTGCTTATTCCTTTGAGGGTTGTCTGAATGCTCACAAATGAGGCAGATGCAGCTAAATACTCCACCTATTCCATGCACAGGCTCCCTAGTAAATCCAGAGCTCTTCCCCTCAGCTTTTCCTTGCAAATGTTCCTGGAGTTCTAATCGTGGTACAGGTAAAGCAGTGCCAGTGCTGTGCTTTGGCTATTATACTGTATTTATTGGAGGAAAACCATCTCTTATCATTGGTACCAGGGGTTGGTAGGAGAGCATCAAACAGAGAAAACAGAGTGCTGAGCAGAATAAAATATAAATACATTCAGCAGAAGTACATACAAGCACTCTAGTTGCTCTGTGTGCTAGATTTCTGTATTGGGTTTTTTTCCCTTCATGAACACAGATAATTCCCAGCTGCCCCAGTAATTTTTTCACCAACCAACACTTAATTTATGACTTCTAATAATTCTGTTGTGAGGCTAAAAAAATAAATACACCTACCAGGCATTAGAGAACATGACAGAAATGACAGTGTAGTATTAACAGTTGGTATCTGCCATGCTAGAAGAGTAGAGATGAGAGTGATAGTGCATAAATACACACCGTGAATATTACTTGGCAACTGTTGCTGGTGTAGCCATCCTTCTGTGCTTCTAGAGATGCTGTGTTGTATGAAAACATGGGAATTTTTGGATGTCATAATTAGTGTTGGCAGTCAGCACTGCAAGCCATCCTGTTTTGTAATGCCAGGAAATAGAAATGGCAAATAATAGGAGCATGTTCAGGGTAGGGAAGTTTCAGAGCTGTATCCCCAAAATTCGGCCTTGCCCCTAGCACAGAGTTTTGCTGCATGGGCACAAGGCTTGGCTGCAAGCCAGGTCCCTGCATTGTCCTCCCAGTGTGTGTCAGTGTTTCACCTGCAGGGTAACAAACCAAAGGGTATTGGTAGTGATGAGGAGCCTTGGAGGGGGGATTTATACCTTTTGTCACTGTTCAAGCAGTGTAAGTGCTGAGGTTTGCAAAGATAGTAATTACTGGTTCAGGTGATGAGCCTTTCATCAGCAGGCCCAGCAGTAAGACAGACAGCAGATCTTTAACCATCAGAATTCAGAATTGGGCCCAGTAACAGCATTCCTGCTCAGTGGAGTGCAGGTGTCCAAATATTTGACCTTGATGCAGCTTTGAAAAGAAATACAGAACCAAAAAGAACAGAGTGGCAGGATCGTAGAAATGTGGCAGATTATAGCTCTCAATTGATGACTATTTACAGGTATCTAAATGTATATGATATATTAATCATATATCATAATGTGATATATTAATCATATACAAATATACATTGAATATTAACCTTTCCCTTTTTCCTAAGTTCTTAATTTTGTCACCTAATGCATGCAGGTGTCAGTGTGTGTCCCCAGCAGATCAGGGCCATGTTGAGACCTGTATGTGAGAAAGGTTCTGAAACAGCTTTCATCAATTTTAGAGAGAAAGAAAACAGTTGAACCCAAAGTTAAAACATAGTCTAAAAAGAATTGCCCAGAAAAGAAAATTCTTCTGACTTAGTTTTCTTGGGTGATCATGTTCTGTACAGTGTGCCTGTTGGCATGCAAGCTTCATTCTGAAGAGAGGCAAAATGACCTCCAGGAAATAGCAGGGATATGTTTTAGAAAAAGGGAGAAAATGTGATAGTCTGGAAGCTTAGAGTACAAGATCCAATCTCTCTCCATGGATGGCAAGAGCATGTCAGACATAATGGAATATTAAGAGAAGGAACCAATTGCAGGCTCAGGGGACTTCAGTAAGATAGCATTAAAAACTTTACTGCTATTAAATCTTGGGGAGCTGTAGATAATTTTGCTTTAGAGGAGCGTGGCTGCTGGTGTGGTTAAAAATGCTATCGAAAAATCCACTCAGGAGGAATCCCTCAATAAAACAGAAACAATTGGGGCTACATTGGAAGTTCCTGCTAAGGAAAACATCATTTGGCAGAGAAGATTGGAGAGGCTGGAGAGTGACAGGAGCAGTGGAGTTTCAGGACTGCAAACGGGTGCTGAGGGAAATGGTGGAAAGACTATTGAGACTTTATTAACTGCTACATTGGGGATCAGAAATAATACTCCCCACAGATAGAGGAAAAGCCTTTCACAGATCAGTGAAACATTCAGCATTAGCTGCTAGGCTAGGGAGAGGCAAGAAACCATTTTTTTGCTCTAAAATCCCTCAAGTTGGAGTAGCAAAGCAGGGAGCCACCAACAAAAAGAGATTTCCTGCCAGTGAACATTTTCATACAGGAGGTTTTATGCTGAAGGAAAATTATGATGTGTACAGGTAGCAGAGAAACAGATAATTGGGTCATATATAAATTCTTAAAAGCTGCCTTCTCTTTTGATTACTCAGGAGCTGACAACACTGCATTCCCTGGCCCCTTCTGCATGTCTGGCATTTAGTTCCCAGCCTTGGTTTACAACCTCATTGGGTCCATCTTCCTCACTAAGCACAAGCAAGTGAGGAAATTGAGAGAAAAATCAATATTTGGGATCTTTAGAGGAAGATAGAAATATTTGGAGGTATTTGGATTTTTTTTTTTTTTTACAAAGGTAAGACATGTCTGAAGAAACAAATGACTGTCTTCTTATCCCTCCAAATATGTGGCACTGAGAAATAGGCTACTTTTGTGACAGGACAGCTGCACAGAACTATGAATGTGGAGCAGTGGGATTGCTCTGTTTCTTTGTTTGCTTTTTGATTTTAACAAAATGAGCCTCGTAGCATTACTCAAGCTATAGAATACCCCAAATTCAGGCTGAGCAGAGCATGCCTGTACCCAAGCAAATACAAAGAAAATCCCTGAGGAAAGAGGGCAGTTGTGATCATCTGGGACAAAATGCATCTGTGCTTCACATAGCTGGGACTGAACACAGGAAGGCACAGTCTGGATGAGCTCTGAAGGAGAATAGCACCCAACTGGAGCAAAGTGCTAGTGACAGAGGAGGAATTGCCTTTGGTACTTGTAAGTGTAGTAATTTTCTTTCCCTTTGTGTTCTGTGTAGAGGCTTTTGTCAGCACAGCCCAGTTTTCCATATATTGTGTCTTTCTTACACTTGGAAGAGACAGAGTTACTCCAAAAGTTTGTACCCTTGGCTGCTTTATCCTAGTGAGTAGCACTGATTGAATTCACTGTAATCCTGCAAAATACTGCTTGGAAGTTCTGGTATTTTTGTTGGGAGGTAGAGGGAAGAGAAGCACTCTGTGATGGGAGGCTGTGGAGGGAGTTGGGAAGGAAACCCAGAGTTTTTGAAGTTGTTTTTATATTGTACCTTGAATTTGATCTATTCTCTTTGAAAGAAGAAACTTCCTGCTGGCACTGTGAGGTCTGGAGATTAATTTCTGTACTGTAGTTCATTCTTCTCTGAGCTGTTCCTGTTCCTGGAGATCCAAATCTGTTCCACAGCTACAGGTGTTAAGTAGTTTGGGGGCTGTCCCCCTAAACACTCCAGTGTTACACCTCTCAGTTAGGTCTCCAGAATCTGATCCTTTGAGGCTGACCAGCTGCTTAGGTGGCTCTTCTTTCCTTTGGGATTGAGCTATCCTAAATTCCAACTTTGGGATCTTGCAAGAACTGTGGATACCTCCTTGAGGTCTCCCTCTATGTCTCAGCTGGTGGAGATTCCCAGTTCTTGTGCACTGGAAGAGCTGCATCCTGAGTTGCTGATAACTACACAGAAAATAGCAGAAGCTTTAAATTTTTAGTTTCACTCTTTACTTACTGCACTGTTCTTGAAGTCTTACTATGAGCAAGGGAGAAAAACCCTTCTGCTGTACCAAAAATAAAAACCAAAACACGGGAAAAAGTTTATGTAGCTGAGAAAGAGAAATGGAAGAAAGGAGGCAGAAAGTGAATGACAGCCACTAAAAGGTCATTTCCACTTTGCAGAACAGAATCAAGTTGTACCAGAGCCTGAGAGCATAAATGTGGATTACACATTGCCTGCTCTTGCATTCTCTCTGTGCCAGAGTTTTCTTGTGAGTGTATATGACTCAGGTAGTGTTGGAATATTACACAGAAGGAAAAAGAGATCCAAGAGTTTTACAGCTTGAGTATCATCAGACACAGAAAGGAAATACTTCCCAAAGTTCCCAATGAAAATGGTTCAAGTTCTTGTACTGTTTATGAGAGCATGGTGTAACCCATGGGAATCTGCCTTGCTTTGAAGAGGACCTTCACTGTCCATCCACAACAGCAGGTGAAATAAATCAGATTTTCCCCTCAGCTGCATTTTGGACTTGGGATCATCTCTGAGGTTTCCTGCCTGGGGTTGTCTGATGGATATCAGGAGGAAGAACCAAGAATCTGCTCTTTCAATGCTATTTTCTTGGAATTTGATAACAATAATGATCTTCCATTAGTTGATACTGAAAGCAAAGGTAAAAAAGGAGCTGGATTTTTATCAACACCTCCCTCAAAGCAAATCTGTCCCTTTTGTGCTGTAGCTGGGAGCTCCATAACATGAAGTACAAGCAAGGGACCCCACAACAGGTAACACAAGAGCAGTGTTTGAAGACTTCCCATTCTCAGGAGAAACCTACTTTGGTATGGAAACAAAAAAAAAAAAAAGGAAAGGCAGTTTTACCAAAAAATAAAAGTCCTTTAATGTATTGCAAATAGACTGTAAATGACTACAGGAAAAACTGATGGTGTGAACAAAGTACATAAAAATCCTGTGTGCATACACTGTTTATAAATCAAGCTCTCACCCACCAGACTTGGAATAGACAGCCAAAGGAACATATCAAATTACATAAAAGGTCAGTGAATGTAAAATACTGAACAGACTGTTATGGAATCATTTTTAATCTTTTTCATCACCGAAAAACTTGTAGGGAGGGGTAAATTATAGTAAATGAATTGAAGAAGCTAATGAGAATTTTTGGATTATAATGGCAAAATCCAGAGACATTTTTTTCATTCTAAAGATCTGGTGCTTGCTGGGAATTCTGTCCCATTACTGACAACATTTGGGGAAATGAATTTTCTCCTTAATTTTTTTTTTTAATGCACTGCTGGCTTTTAAAAAGGAAACAAAGTTTGAAAGTATTTATAACATTGTTATAGAACTCTTCATTAAGTAGAATTTAATTTCTTTCACGAAATAGAACTCTTCATTCAATAGTTGCAGAACTCCTTTGAGATGGTGTTAGCACTGGTTTACAGAGGAAAGCCAAGGTTATGGTCACAAGTCTCATGTTACACCTGATCCTGCTTCCTCCAGGTAACAGCTGAGGTGGGGAATTTTCAAAGCAATCAAAAGATAAATGAAGATACCCCATTCTAGCTTGATATTTTAATTTTTAATTCTTTGAAGCATCACCTCTATGTTTAGACACAAAAAGCATGGCTTGATTTCTGGGAACACCAAGTACTCAGTGAGTACTTCTTCCCATAAGAAGCAGAGGAAGTGGATGTAGAGGAATTTCCCTCTTTCTCTGTGTTTTGTTTTTCTCTTTTGTTTTCTGACTTGTCATCAGGAAGAAGAAGAAATCCCTCACTTGACCTTATGGACCTCTGGAAAAATTTTAGAGATCTAAGGCTGAGGATTTTATGTATTGGCTTTCAGTTGATTTAGAGTATCTTGAAGATTACAATTTGTTTTCAATTAATCAGAAATTTATTTGATGTTAGTTTTCTCAGGCTTGTGGGGTAACCAACCCACACTGCCTCTGTTTTTGAAACCTCTGAGTAGTCTACTTCTGGTTTATTTTATATCTGTATTTTTAGGAGAGAAAATAAAAAATAGTTCATTCATCCCAGTCCATCCTATTTTTTTGTGAACTAGGTTAGGGGCATTTTTTTTTCTTAGTTAGATGTGTCTAGATGTAACATTTCTTGACTATTCTGTCACTTTATGAGACTTGAATGAATAATGCTATAAAAAGCACAGACTCAAAGGTGTCCAGTTACAGTCTTGATGCATCCGCCTTAGGGCTGTGACAAGATGAGAGATGTTACTTACCCAGTAGGAAATAGAAGTACTTAAAAAAGCCACCCCTTTCTGTTTGAGGTCTGGATAATCCAAGGGAGACTCAAGATTCAGCATCCTCACTGGACAGCACTGCATACAGCAAAAGACCTTCATCTAAACTTTGTGACTGATGCTCATCCTTTCACTGCATTTCTCTGTCTTTTAAAGCTCTTTGCTATTTATCTTGAATTTCCACATTCTTAACAATTCTTAAAGCCAGCTCAGAATAAAACCCTGGTCTGGTTCTGAGATGATGTAGCACTGCTAATTAGAGCCTGAGTGAGCACAGACTATCCCCTGAATTCCTCTCCACAGCCTTTGCCCTCCACCTCCCTTTCCAGTGTCCCAGTGTTCATGGAGATTCTGGCACAAGTAATTCCAGACAGTCCTGCAGGAGCAGAGGGTTCAAAAGGCACCTTCAGGGCAAGATTCACTTGCCAATGAATATGACCAAGATTATTTCAGTTTGGACTTTTCATAAAAATATTTTAATTTGGAGTTTGTCCATAAATATTTTTATTGAGGTGTGTATTAGGTTTGTAGGTGTGCTTTCAAGTGGCATTTTGAGGGTGTGGTTGTGCATATAGAGTATTATTTGCCTGCCTGTATGCTGCATATTTTGCCCTTCCTGCTACAAGCTTTTCATATCTTTTTCCCTCTGGGAGCGTGCTGTGATAGCTTCAGTATTTCAAAGAGCATGCAATCCAAAATCTGTCAGGAGGAAATATATCTTTAAGGAAGAAAATGTGGGTTTTGTTTACTTTCTCAATTTTTTTGTTTACTTTCTCAATTTCTCACCCATTCAGCTCCCTGTTAAATATGAGTGCCCATGCAGGGCACTTTGGGGGGGAGAGGACTCAGATAACTTGTGTGTATTTCTAAGCAGTGGCTAACGAGTGATGTTGGACTGTAAGGTTTGAATCTTCATGTGAGGTTCCTTTCTGAGTTTTACCTGGTAATTTCAGCCTACCATTTTATCTGCTCCTAATGAGGCACTGCTCACCTTGCAAGGAAACAACAGAGATTGTCTTGTCACATTTGCAGTGATTCTGCATGCCTACAGGAAGACATTTAGGGAGAAGAATCCAGGCGATTTCTAGAGCATCAAAGGGGTGTTGGGGTTTCCAGGTGGCTGAATTCAGATTTATCCTTGGTGAACTTGGTTCCCAGTGACCCATTGAATTTGGAATTAGCATCTCTATGGCAATGCTTAACTCTTGGAGTGTGCTTTGCAAACATGCACTAATTTGGTCTCACACCATCTCTCAAACAGGAAGCCAGATAATGAGGTGTAGGATCTTTTCCTTTCAACTGTACCGTTTTCAATGCCTGAACTATTCTGAGGTTAGAAACCAAAAGGAGACAGAGCACCTCAGTTTATCAGGAGGCAGAAATGCCTTGAGGTCAGCCCCAGCCCAGCCTTTTGGAATTCAGCTCTTGACTTCTCTGTGCTGACAAACAATCCCAGCTTCCACAACATCCATCTCTCTGCTACAGACACCAAGGAACTACAACCTGCTTCACTGATTCTTCTCACCAACTCTTGCTTGTTACTTTTTCGTGGACCAACTTTTTACTTATTCATAAACTCCCTGCTTGTCCTCATCTTCTGCAGCTTAACAAATTGTTTCTAATGTGAGGTTACAGCTGTGCTGGGTACGGGTCCATTCTGTGCATACACTTTTTGATGGTCTGAGCCTATGCTTTCCAGACCATCTGTAACTGACCCACAGGATTATTCCCTGCATCCCCTTTTGTGTGTGTGATGCAAGGGGAAGAGATGTTTGCAGTGTTTTAAAATTACAAAAGGAGTGTTAGGGAAGGCTGTGGGAAGCATTAAAGATGAATAGTTGCCTCCAGTCAAAAAAGTTTGGAACAACGGGTTTTAAAATATCAGTTACCTTACAAAAAAATGTAGCTTTTAGGTCTGTCCTAATCTCTTTAGTAAGTTCAAGGTATAATTTTCCCATGTCCTCTTTATCTTCATTCCTGTTTAAAACTTTGAATACCATTAAGGTCATACTTCAAATCCAGTAGTGGCGTGGATCTCCATTTTCCTCTCTCTGACTTCTTATAAGAGCAGTAAGTACTATAAAATATTCTGTGCCATTCTAACTAATCACCCCTCTGGCATTCTGAGCAAATGCAGGTTAATGGTGAATCTTTTAATATTTCTATTAATTAAGTATATTATCTTAATAACTCGATTGTCAATTTTTCATTGCTAGGTAATGACTAGAGCTGGGTGGCCTATTCATAACTATTAATGTATTTAAAGGAAAGTAGTGGGGTTTGTTTGTTTGTGACTTGCCTGCTGGCAAAGACTACTTTTTACAAACCTATTTGTTATTTGGAAGTAATGTAGGCATGTTCTGTGCTGACATGAGTGAGCAGAGGTACCTGGTGCATCAGGGGGTGTCACTTCTTCCTGCTTTGGACAGGGGCATTTATGCAGCTTACAGAAAATTGCTGTTGTAGGGCTTGGGTTAGGAGAAGTAATATTTGAGGTAGCCATTTCATTACATATGACACATTTATTTATGGAAATGAGTACATAATTGGTGTATTGGTATTTTAGATAGTGACTATGACCTATGCATGTGTTTAAATACGTAACTTGAAGTCAAAAGGAGGATCTCTGGGAAGGCTCTGGGCTTAAGCACTACAAAGGAGAGGAAGGAGATGGAGTAATTCAATCAGTGACTGTAATTCTTACTCTAATAAAGATTCCTGTTTGGAATTGAAAGAAAGGGCTCCAATTGTACATGTGTTACGGTGCCACCCACCATAATGAGGTGGAAACAGAAATGCAGCCAATTCAATAGGACTCTCAGTTTGATGAGCCCGTAGAAAGATCTGAACATAAGGATTGTTTCACAGAATCTGAGCAGCAATGAAGCTGAAAATATTGATTCATAAATTTCCTAGGAAGATGAGAAAAACTATGCAATCACTCCTGAAAAGTTGACGAACATTTTCATCCAAAAATACAATACACTGATAGGTGTGTTTGTACTAAAAGGTAAAGAGACTCAGAAAGCTTTTAATGCAGCATCATATGAATAAGCAGAGGAAAATGTCCTTAAGGAAATACTAGTAGGAAAATTTTAAAGGAAGATTCCTGGGAAAAATCATGACATTTGGTTTGACTTTGAAAAAGGCAGTGCAACCACCAGCACAGCCCAGGCAAGGAGAAGTTACCCCAAGAGTGTGCTGAAAGTGATGTAAGGAGATGTGCAGGAATGCCCAGGTGCAAAAGGAAAGCAGTTAAAAGTGCCTTTTTTTTTTTTTTTTCCTTCAGAATGTAATTTCTCACTCAGAAATATAACAGTAGATGAGGCAAAACAAGACAGGAGGCTGTCTGAAGTCTGTGCTGGAAGCTGGGAATGCTGATGCTGGATCACTGCAGGCTTTGGGTGCCCTGACTGTGGGCCAGAGCCTAGAAACCCAGCTCCAGCATCTTGGCTGTTCCCTGGTGGCTGATGAGGACAGCAGCAGTTCCTGTACACATCAATTCTCCTGAAGAGGGGCAGCCAAGCCCACCTCTCCCAGGTGCTTTGGACTCACTGGATGGCTCATTTGCCACAGGCACAAGAAACCATTTGCCTGGCTGCCCCCTGGGCCTCTTGGGGCTGTGGCAACTGGACATCCCAAACAAACTTGAGGAGAAGTGGTGGGGCAGGAGAAGTGTGAAGGCAGGAGGAGAGGTAACAGTCCCAGCACTTCCACATTTAAAACTGATTCAAATACAGAAGTGGCTGTGATCTGTAAACTTAAAAAAAGGTAGCCTTCATCTCTTGCTAGACATTTTCATTGCCTGGGTAAACTTGGAGCTTGTACTGGTTGGAGAGGCAGGAATGTGGTATTAATGGAGACCCTTTTAGAGGTTTTCTTACCTTAACCACTCAGTGTCATGGGGCTTTTTCAATGAAGCCATCTGCTCTAAAGAAGTGACTTGGGTGTTCAGACCCCCTCTGTGCTGACAATTCAGCTGCTCCCCCCAACCCCCCCCCCCAAAAAAAAAGAAGACTTCCACAGAGAACCTTCCTGAGCAGCTCAAGTGCTATGTAAAGCTGCCAGTGCCCATAGGTAGATAGTCATAAATAAACAAGTATTTTCACTTTGCTTTCCATGGCATGCCCATAGGGTTTTTTTGCATTTTTGTAAAAGTATTGTGCATTTAGGCCTTGAGTGCATTTCCCCCCTAAACTGCATGCAGAGAATTTTTTGTTAACTGCAACTTCCTTGGAGATCCAAGTAATGTAAATGGCTTTAAAAAAGCCAATTAAATGTATGATTGAATGTCAGCCTTTCTGATTGCAGCCTTCATTAGGAAACTGAAAATGTGAGGTATTTTTTACCTAATATTGAACACAGTTAATTAAAAAGGTAAAGATTACATTTTGCTTCAGTTAATTTGAAATAAAGAACCTCTATTCAGACAATAAATTTCAGATTTTAGTTACAGCAATTAATAGACCAAACTGTGTACTTAAGGTTTTATTATATTGATTGTAAAATAATTAGATTAGCAAACACATTGCAAATATATTATCTAAACCAAAAAACATTATCACTGTGCTTTTTTGTTATATAGCACAGCAATAAAACATATAACAGTATAATCTAAAGCAACCTCATAAAATTAATAGTCATAGAGCATATATTACATTCTTGCACTAAATGACAAAAGCCAATGTGATGATCATGTGGACAGCTTTATACTGTGAGCCTTGTAAATGTTCTGCTGTAGAATTTGTAAAAGTTAAAGCACAACTTTTATGTTTCCCAGATAATTTTAGCCACGTGTGTGTTTACAGGAGCAATTCCAAGCTGCCCAAGTCCCCTTGTTTTAGCTGTGGCTCTCCAGCCCTCTCCCTCCAAGCTTCCACATTCTTCCTTGCAAAGCAAATTGGAAAAGAGTGTTTCAGCTTTAAAAGCCTTAAGGCTGTTTGAGAGGCCTTTTAAAAAGCATGACATTCAATCAAAGTTCAGTGAGGAAAGTTTTAATGAATAAACTTGGTAAATGAGAAAGCAGCGCAGCAGAGTGATTAACTCTCATTTGTGCATTACTGTTAAAATTAATTAAAATGTTTAAGCTGTAGGAGGCAGGTTACCTCCTCAAGACCTGGCTTTGCCCTCGGAGTCAGTCTGGATCCAGCAGTGATTCATCTTGCCCAAGATGAGAGGAGGGGTAAAAGAAAAGAACAGGCAGGACAAATGTGTTTCCAATGGTGCTTAGCTGCAGGAAGGCCACAGAGACCTCAGTGCGGTGGCACTGGAGTGTGACATAATAATACAGTGGGCTTGTTGGAGGGAATATCCTTTGGAAAGAAGGAGACCCTGGTTTCACAGGGATTTCATTTTGACTCGAGGTGACAGAGCTCATTTCATTACCAGGAGGGATGCTGGAGGGTGCTGCAAGCTAAACCAGGCTGCTGGAAATGAGCTCCCTTTTCCTGAGGTGGTGGAACTGCTCCTGGTGAATGGAGCTTTCTTTCCCAAGTACCATGAAGTATATGATCCAGCAATATAATTTTATACTCATAGCTGTTGCCACCTTTATTAATCCTTTTCTGCACCAATTAATTAAATGAGAAGTTAGCTGAAGTATCTGTACTAAGGAGTTAGGATTTATTTTAGGGCTTTGATGGCAATACATAGTAGCAACTGGTTTTATAAGAAATAATAGCATTAAATTCCTACAAACTTCTTTGCTTTTAAAAACAATTTTAAGGTAGTTTCTTTCAAGAACCAGGAGCCTGCATTTCTTCCTATCCAGGAGCATTATATATGGCTGTTTAGCAAATCTGATGGTTTGGAATTAGAAATGACAGCCTATTTTATAGTGGGGAAAGTCTTCTTTGACAGCAGCACAATATCATTCGAGAAACAAATGGAAAATAGTGTCACACAGCTGGACTGTTGTTTTCATGTGTTCACCAAGGACCAGTTATTAATTTTACATTGGTCAGAATTAAGGATTTTGGAGAAATTCATCTGAAGTGGAAAGTATGAAAAATTTGTGCTCAATGAAAATTACCATTATTCACTGTAGATCTATATTCATAACTTTAAAACCTGGCAGTCTTTCCTATTTTTTTCCTCTATAGATTTCTTGTCAACCAGGGTGTCAGAGGTCAATGTCAGAATGCCCCTCTGGCACCCATTAACTATAACCAGAAAACTTGTTCACTATTGATCTACAATGTTTAAATATCTATTATGTTGGATATAAAAGGTAGTTTCACATCTTTCTAAAACAGATAATTCATAAAGGCCAAAGGGTCAGCTCTGGTGATATATTATTGTTTCACTGTATCAGGGACTACAAGTGCAGGAGGGGCAGGGGGCAGGCTGGATGTCATTGAACTCTTGCTGGAGACAGCCATGGGCCTTTCTGCACGTTGTCCTCCCCACCACAGCCCCTTCAGGCTCTTTAACACTCTTGGCTTGTGGGTTTGCACCATGTTTCACCCTCGTTTAAGGAAGGTGCCTGAACAAGTCCTGTTTAAGGTTTGTGTTGTATTGCCAGGGCTCAGGTGAATCCGAAATTGAAATACAAGTCAAGTCTCAGTACCAGAACCTCAGCTTTCAGCAACGAAATGGTCCAGCTTGCTGTCTGCAGAGCCCTTCACACCATGATGGTCGAGCAGCCAGGGCTCTGTGGGGTGCAATGTGATTATTACAAGAATTGTGCTCAGAAGGGCAAAGCCCCCGTGGGTATAAGTTGTCACAGCTCCCTTGACTTCAGCAGAGCGATGACACTTGATGTACACAGAGGATCTGCCCCAGAATACTTGTCAGACTGTGGCCATAGTTCCAAAATCATGTGTTTTCTGAACAGACACTTGTGTAATACCATATGAGTGATTTTGTTTGCTCATATCAACCCATCAAATTTATTGAGGCTCTTTTCATCTCCTCATTATTTAACTGCTGAGGTGCCTCAGCTCTGCTTAACACTCAAATGCAGAGCAGAAACAATCCTCAATTTCTTTGTTCTGCTGTTCCTACAGCAGAGCCCAGAAACAGGGAGGATGGAGGACTTGATCCAGGGCTCAGTTCCCCCCCAAGTCCTGTGAGTTCAGCCTTTGAGGTTCCATGGCATTTTGCAGGAGGCACCTATTGTTTTTGTGGGATGAGGCCCATAAGAAGCAAACCCTCTTTGGAAGGCAGCTGATCTTGTACTCTTTAATGGAGCTTATGGCCTTCTAGCAAGCCCCCCAAATGGTTCATATTCTTTCAGACTACATTTTTTGAAGAAAGTAAATTGAGATGAATCATGCTAAGATGAGATAGTTAAAATGTCAGGCTCCATAAGTTTCAATGCATCCTTATAACTCTGAACACTAAAATGCAACCGAACATTGGAATAAGGGAAACAGAAGAGAATCAGCTAACTAGTTCTTATAGAGGGGAAAAAAAAGTCATTTCTGTCTTTGCTGCTACACTGTGGAAATCCACATAGTACAGTTTTAGAGCTGTGCCTTAAAAAAAACAATTGCAGTTTCTTTTTATCACTGGGCTTGGTTACACATGGCTGCCTGCTCTGTGACACGCTGGAACTGCAGAGTTCTGAGGCAGACAATACACCAGCAGCTTTATTTCTGTTTACAAATGTTACCTGGGGGAAATGTGCCTGTACCTGCTGGATAAATTACAAATCATCAGCACTAAATATGACCCACAACAGTCACATAGAGGGGAAAAGAGAACACTGTCTGTATGTATTTGGTGTGAGAAAGGAGGAAACTGCTTGCTCAGTATAGTGCTGGTTTAATGAAATGACACTGATGTTATGGTGAAACCAGAGCCATCTCCTTGGTGTTTCCTCAAGTATTTTATTGACAACAGACACTTTTCATTTATGTTTATCATAAATCTATGATTAATTGAATTATTATTCCTTGAAGTGAATGACAGTAAGTGCTGAACCCTACTCACACTACCAGCCAAATGAAGGTGGATTTGTATCTAGGTGGTTTTATTTGGCAAAGGCATGCTGTAGGGAGAAGGGTTGTCACCACCTCAGTCCCTCTGCTGCCACCTTCCTTTTCCAAAGGCTGGCTGGGACAGTTTTTCCTGCCATGGCTGATGGAGTTAAGATTGGTTACATGGATCTTGTAGCTGAAACCTAAATGAATCTGTCTTGGGTACCTGATCACAATGTGGTTGACCTTGACCTGGTCAGAAGACCATGAAAGCCCAAGATCTTGTTGTAACTGGATCAGAGATCTGAGCTGGGCATGCCAAGGCTTTAGGTTTAGTTGTAAGCATAAAGCTGGACACCAGGCAGGGTGAGGAGAAAATATTCTTTGTAACTGGGTCCTCTCACGTTGCTCTGGCTGCCACACAGATGGGCCAGAATGAAGGCTATCACTCCTAGTTTATAGCCATTAGCAATCATGATCTCCCTAATATGAAACAGAAATAATAGTATTATTAATAATAATATCAAACTGACACATTATTAGCCTCTACAGATGGCTCTATTCCTCCTAATAATTTTTATTTTTATTTAATGTTTGGAGATGCTGTAAAAAGTGACTAGTGCTTCAAAATGTGACCTCTGTGGGGTTTAAAACCTACTGAATCAGATGAGATATTAAAGCATTCAATGTAATGTATGACTTAAAGCTATGTTTTTAAAACTTTAATAGGAAATGTCTGATGCTTTAGATTACTATTTCTTGAAGTATAGTAGGCTGAAGAATTGGCTTCAGAGGGTCTCTTTATATCCTAGAAGAGCTATGGGGAGAATACACAGTATGTTCAGCCTTCAGCATGCCTCTAAATAGATGTAAAGGAATTAGTGTGGATTAATAATACATCATGTTTCTACTTTGTTTTATACTATTGTACATATGTTCTTATGCCACAGTCAACACCACCGTATTTAAATATCTCCAAGCAGTTCATTAAAGCAGGTGATTAACATCTGTCATGTGGTTTTTTCCCCTCCTCCTGTCTCTCAGGAGTGGAGGATGTTCAGTGGCAGACCCGATTTTGGTGGAGATTTATGGTTTATATGGGAGGCTTTTTTTATTTTGCTGAGGTTTTATTTTATTACACAAAACTACCTATTGGGATAAATGTTTGCAGAGGCAACTCCAAAAAGTCTGCTTTGCAGTTGAAGTGAAAGGTGAGGAGATTTAACCTGGCTGAATGTCTTCAGAGGCTCAGGCTGGTGTGGTGGGAAGCCTGCCACATCCTCACCTTCTTGCTGGGGACCTCCCGTGGGAATGTGAGTGAAGCTCTTGACTGTGGCTGATGTCCTGGCACTTCAGAGCATCTTAGATGTTCCAGAAACATTTTGAAGATCAGGACCAAACAGAATCTGCTTTTCACATGTCTGCTAGAGGCTGGGTGGGCTCCAGGTTCTCTTAAGCTGCTGATGTCATGTAGGGGATTGCTGTGCATCCAAGGAAACTGCTGGGGTCAAAAACTTCAACAGTGCCTTTGCCCCTGCCCACAAGCCCCACCTCAGTGTAGCTCTGTTTGCAAGCTTCTCCTCTGCCTGCTCCTCCATGAGCAGATCCCAGCAGGACACCAGGGTGATGGGCACTGTGCTGAAAGAGAGGGGACCTGTCACTTGAATCTTCCTGGTTATTGAGTCCCTGTCATCTTGACTAAGCTGCTCCATGGTTAAATATAAATGAGTCTAAAACATATGGGGAGAAACTGGTCCTTTGGGGAGCCCTCAAGTAAAAACCCTCAGTGGATTGAAACAGTTCCTTGCTGTTCCTCATTGTGTTATTTCCCTGCAGGAAGGATTCAAATAAATCACTTTGTGGTGTCACCAGATTTCTGACACTCCTTCAGTGACACAGCAGCATCTCAGCACCAGCAGTAAGTGATATTCTGGTTAGGTAGGAATGCATATACCTTCCTGATGAGGAAGTGAAAACTGTCCCTGTGGTAGCCATGCTGTACCCCAAGAGCTTGCAGGGTGTCAGGTTGTTGTTTCAGCAAGGTGAGGCTCAGTAACTTTTCTGTGAGCTTTCAAATAGGTGCAGATCTGACTTAGACCAACAATTTCCATGGGTATTTTCACTCTCAACTGGATTATTGCTTGGACAAGACCTGAAATCAGGTTAGTTCCAGCAGTTTCCCTCATATGATCTCCAAGGCTGGAATGACCATGGTCTCCATTACAGTAATTTTGCAGCATCAACCTTTACCAAGTTAAATCTTCCTAATTTTTGCTTTCACTTCTACTTACCCTTGGATAGCTCTCCAGGAAAAGCACAGGGATTTGTTTGAATTTCTACAGCATCTCTACATGCTTTCATGCTAACAATAAGACCACTGCTAGCTCTTAGTAATAAATTTACCTCTGTCATAATATTTGCTAATGCACCTGGCTCACATTAATTGTGTTCTCTTTGCTTTTCCAAAGAGAATTTGATGGCCTCTGGATGACAGCGTGGTTTGGCACCAGCTGGTTCCCATAGCCAAGCCAGTTGTTAGTGTCTGTGCTGAGGTTGCACTTCCAGCTTCCATCAGGAGAGGGGATTTTGTCACTGAGGGGAGCTGGGGGTGGTTTGATCCCTTCCTTGACTTTGCCACTCCTCAAATCCTTGGGATGTGAAGAAGGTTTTCTGTACTTCCAAAATGTGGATGTGGGAGAGCAGAATAAAAGGCAGGGAGAAGGGCTGTGTGTGAACACACAAACACAGAGTCTTAACAGACATCCCAGTGGGGAACCCACACTAAAGGTTAATGTGGCCCCAGGCTGTAATTAGCCTTTTGCACAGAGTCTCCTTGTTGTGGAATCTCTATTTATGAAGGTTTTCAGGGGCAATGAACCACCAGTCCCCTCCCCCAGTAAAGCCCAGTGGCAGGAAGCTGGCGAGGATGCTGAGAAGCAGGGCTTCCCCTCCCATGGCTCTGGGGCTCTGGCAGCTCCCTCTGAGATCTCATGGATTCTCAAAAGAGGGAGAGGAGAAAAGGGCCCCACTGCATGCCTTTATTTCACCAAGTAAGGGCTAACCTGCCACCCTGATTTAGAAATTCATTGTCATACGTGTCTGTCACCAGACAGGATTTTTACTTTGTCTCACACAAAAAAGGATCCTCTTCACTGAAGTGCAAGAAATGAAAGCAATTGGAGAGCACAGTAAATATTAACAAATCAGTTTCATGCTGCTTATCCAACTGTTAAATTATCTTTAAAAAATCTTCTCTCTTGCTCTTTGGCACCAGCTGTTTGTTGCAAGGTGCAGTGAGGATCCATGGCAGTGAAGGACTCTTGGTTGGCTGATGGAGTCAACTCTGAGGGTCATCCCTTCAGGAAGTAGTGAATAAAATTACATCTAGTTATTTTGTTATGTTCTGGGATTGTGGATCTCTCATGTGTTGAATTCAATAACGCTATTGAATTTTACTAAATGAATGCCCTTTAATTTTAAAATTCAAACAAAGTATCTCCTCTATGAAGTGGGACCCGTTCAGGAATCTGCATAACATCTACACCCCACTAATGCATTCCTGTGATGGCACAAAGAGGCTGGTATGTGGGGGGGAAAAAAACATACAAAATAAAAATGCAAAAATAGGAGGGAGTCAGACATAATTTAATTTTGTTTCGTTCTGATGCTCTAAGCCTGAAGTGTTTCCTTGGTGCATGGAGGGTGACAGGGGAATACCCAGCCCCACGCTGGAGCTGAGGGTTCTGTTCTATTAGTGCTGAGTGGAATGACATTGGGCTGATAAACTGTGATAACGTTTTCAAAAGGCAAATCCCACAATATATTGAAACCTCCTGGGACCGTGGGTAGGTGTTGTCAGCTCCACTGCAGGCACAAATGTGAACTCCCACCACTGGGATATGTAACAATTTGTAATGCAACAATTAACAGAAATATTGACATAAGTATGTGCTCAGCAGGGAGCTGGGATCTCCGAGACTCACTGGAGTGACTGTAATACAACATATACAGTGCCACATCAATTCTTAATGCGGGCTTGTCCCTATATAAATGACACTGAAATCATGCATCTATGTATACGTGTAGCAGGCTGCTTGTATGGCTTGGTGTGAAAAATAAAACTTCCCTTCTGGGTCAGGTTCTTTTTACTTGCTTCTGGGGCAAGGGTGTTAGAAAAATGCATCTTTTTTAACCTGAAATCCCCGTCACATTGTATTACCGTCATTGGCAATTTCACAACTGGCAAGCCGTGTTAAACATAAATCTGCAAAATTATAATTAGGAAAACATTTTGCAAACCATTCTCCTGGGGATTTGGAGGTTAGTGGCATTATAAATGCTGTGGGGTTTATAGTGTGTGTGCTTCCCACTCCCCCCTAAAAGCACACACGCACGGACACACATCCACGCAGGCGTTTGCTCATCGCTTTCCTCTTGTCCTCCATCTCAACTCAAGTAAATAAAGATATCCCCTCAGATAATGGAAACTCCACTCACACTCTGTTAGTGCCTTTTCATGCCAATTAAACACATTTTATACAGTCATAGTAGATGCTCCACTGCCTGCATCCTAGACTCCAGTAGAGCTCAACCAAACAACAGCACAGCAAATGTGATGTGGAATACTTCATGCAAGTTTCCCTTCTGTCTTTGTTTTTCACCACTGGAAAATTATTCCAATGGAAGACACTCATTCTACAAGATAAGTGTTTGTAAATATGTGAGTGGAATTAACCAACTTATTTGTAGCTGATGACTTTGATAATAAAGATCTCACTTCTCTTAATTTAAATTAATACTTGCTGCTTTAATGAAAACCCAGCTAGCAGCATAAAGAAATGTTGACAGATGCAGTTAATGCATTAATATACATTTATCTACCCTATGATAAGACATTTTAGTTGGTTGTTGTGCTGAGCCCTGATTATAATTCTTCACAAAGAGAGCATTTGCATCGTAGTTTTTAGACAAGGATTTTTTTTTTTTTCATTGTCTTTTTGTTAACTCCGACCGCGGGAAGTCTTTTCCCTCACAGTCTGCACACAGACAGATTCCATAATGTTTGTTCCATCAGGGGCTTTCATTAAAATACCTTGTTTTTATCAGGTGATAAATTGAAATTTACAACGCCACCAAAAAGGCACCAAGATTTCAAACGGGGAGCCTTGAAAAGCTGGCTCTGGGTTACCGATTAACCCCGCGTTTGCGGTGAGCGGACACAAAAAGGCCACAGTCTCTTGGAGTTTGCAGTCCCTCTGACAACGGGCAGGGACTCTGTGTCTGGAGGCCCCACTGAGTTGTGAAATGAAGCTGGCTCCAACACCTGCTCAGCCCCATTCCAGCCCCCAGGCTCACCAAAGCTTGTGTCTTCCTAGTCCTAAAGAGGTGACATCTATCCTGCCTTAAAAGACAAGACCACTATTACAAAGCCCGAATATAAATTACACTTTCATCTTTCTTTGGTTTTTCTTTCTTTTGCTTCAGTTTTCATTCCAGTATAAACTTCCCTGTCAAAAGGACATTTCTGATGTGT